>NC_057807.1:316193246-316361480 GCF_018294505.1 Triticum aestivum | reverse complement strand
TGGTCCGCGTTCATTGCAAGGATGCTCGAGAGGACAAACTAGTGGCCCTTAGGGTGGCTAACACCAAGAAGCACGATTTGTGATCCTTCATGGAGACCTTCATCGCCGCCGCCACTCGGATTGCAGATGGAATCGACCTGGACGAGTTTGTTGCGCCTTCCAGCCCTCCACAGGAGAGGTAAAAAACTTCTGAGCTTGATACTTTAAATTTGCCTCAGTATGCCGAGTGATTTTTGTAACCGACAAACCTTAACAGGCCTAGCGCCTGAGCACTTTCGGTTCCGTTAGGTGTTATCCGAACTTGGACTCGACATTGAATATGTTTGCATTTGGTTTGAGGTGTCTTTTGTAGGTTAAAGCAAAGCGCTTATTGCAATCGACTTGTTCTCCAATACACTTAGGCGAGCACTGGGCTGCAGCTAAGCCCCCGAGTGGGAGGTCTGCTCTCCACTCGGTAGGATTCTCAAAAGCTTAGGCGAGCACTGGGCTGCAGCTAAGCCCCCGAGTGGGAGGTCCGTTCTCCACTCGGTAGGATTTTCAAAAACTTAGGCGAGCACTGGGCTGCAGCTAAGGCCCCCCGAGTGGGAGGTTTGCTCACCATTCGGTAGGATTTTATATACTTAGGCGAGCACTGGGCTGCAGCTAAGCCCCCGAGTGGGAGGTCTGCTCTCCACTCGGTAGGATTTTCAAAAACTTAGGCGAGCACTGGGCTGCAGCTAAGCCCCCGAGTGGGAGGTCTGCTCTCCACTCGGTAGGATTTTCAAAAACTTAGGCGAGCGCTGGGCTGCAGCTAAGCCCCCGAGTGGGAGGTCTTCTCTCCACTCGGTAGGATTTATATACTTAGGCGAGCGCTGGGCTGCAGCTAAGCCCTCGAGTGGGAGGTCTGCTCTCCACTCGGTAGGATTTTCAAAGGGTACCTCTAGAGAAGGAGGTAGCAGTCGACCTGCACCTCGTCCTCCTTGCAGAGCGTACGTTGTATTTGTGGCGTAGCTCGGAAGGAGAGGGTAGCTGTCGACCTGCACCTCGTCCTCCTCACAGAGCGCGTGTTGTATTTGTGGCGTAGCTCAGAAGGAGAGGGTAGCAGTCGACTTGCACCTCGTCCTCCTCGCAGAGCGCACGTTGTATTTGTGGCGTAGCTCGGAAGGAGAGGGTAGCAGTCGACCTGCACCTCATCCTCCTCGCAGAGCGCACGTTGTATTCGTTCTTAGGTGAGCGCAATGCTGCAGCTAAGCCTCCGAGTGGAAGGCTGGCTTACCACTCGGTAGGATTTTGTTTAACTTAGGCGAGTACTTGGACTGCAGCTAAGCCTCCGAGTGGAAGGCTGGCTTACCACTCGGTAGGATTTTGTTTAACTTAGGCAAGTACTTGGACTGCAGCTAAGCCTCCAAGTGGAAGGCTGGCTTACCACTCGGAAGGATTTTGTTTAACTTAGGCGAGTACTTGGACTGCAGCTAAGCCTCCGAGTGGAAGGCTGCCTTACCACTCGGTAGGATTTTGTTTAACTTAGGCGAAATGGATTTCGCAGCTAAGCCTTCGTGTGGGAGACTGGCTCACCACTCGGTTAGGATTTTTTTTACAAACTTAGGCGAATCGGATTCGCAGCCAAGCCACCCACTGGGGGATTGTTTTATATGGACAAAAGTAATAACAACTACTGGGAAAGCTATAAAGCTCTTGTCTTTGATAAATAAACTACAGGAGTACTTTTATTACAACTCATCCGAGTGAATACTTAAGTGTAAAAGGGGCGGAGAAGCTCCGCGTTCCAAGCTCGGGGCTCGTCAATCTGATGCTCGACGTTGTAAAGACGGTATGCTCCATTGTGGAGAACCTTGGTGACGATGAAGGGGCCTTCCCAAGAAGGAGCAAGCTTGTGTGGTTTCTGCTGATCCACTCGGAGAACTAAATCCCCTTCCTGGAAGGCTTGACTCTACACGTTTTTGGCGTGGAAGCGATGCAAGTCTTGTTGATAAATGGTTGATCTAATCAGAGCCATCTCTCTTTCTTCTTCTAAAAGGCCGACTGCATCCTGCCGCGCTTGTTCTGCTTCAGCTTCGGTGTAGAGCTTGACCCGGGGAGCATTGTGGAGGAGATCACTTGGCAAGACTGCTTTAGCTCCGTAGACCAAGAAGAATGGAGTTCTTCCAGTCGACCGGTTGGGCGTGGTCCTTAACCCCCAAAGCACCGAGGGAAGTTCGTCGACCCATGCGCCAACCGCATGCTTAAGATCACGCATCAAACGGGGTTTCAACCCTTTGAGAATCAAACCGTTGGCTCGTTCTGCCTGTCCATTCGACTGTGGATGGGCGACTGAAGCATAGTCGACTCGTGTGCCTTGAGATGTGCAGAAAGCTCTGAATTCTTCGGAATCAAAGTTTGACCCGTTATCAGTGATGATGCTCTGCGGGACTTCATATCTGAATATCAGTTCGCGGATGAAGCTGACAGCAGTACCGGCATCGAGGTTCTTGATGGGTTTGGCCTCAATCCACTTGGTGAACTTGTCGGCTGCTACCAGCACATGGGTGAAACCGCTTCTGCTTGTTCTCAAAGGGCCGACCATATCCAGCCCCCATACTGCAAAGGGCCAAACAAGTGGTATGGTCTTTAAAGCTGAGGCGGGCTTGTGTGACATATTGGAGTAAAATTGACATCCCTCACACTTGTCGACTATCTCCTTTGCCATTTCATTCGCTCTGGGCCAATAAAAACCAGCTCGGTATGCTTTAGCCACGATGGTCCGAGAAGACACATGATGGACACAGGTCCCCGAGTGGATGTCATTGAGAATCATTCGACCTTCCTCCGGTGTTATGCATTTCTGGCTGACTCCAGTCGCACTTTCTCTGTATAACTGACCCCTCATGATAGTGAAGGCTTTGGACCGGCGGATGATCTCTCGAGCTTCTTCTTCATTCTCGGGGAGTTCCTTTCTCAAAATATAGGAGATATAGGGCACTGTCCAATCAGGTGTGATGACCAAAACTTCCATGATCAAGTCGACCACAGCTGGGACCTCGACTTTAGTCGGATCTGTGGCGCTTTTGGGCTGCGGGGCTTCTTCAGTGAAAGGATCTTCTTGAACCGATGGTGTGCAAACATGCTCCAAAAACACGCCACTCGGAATGGCTTCCCTCTTGGAACCTATCTTCGCCAAGTCATCGGCTGCTTGATTTTTCAGTCGGGGAACATGATGGAGCTCTGACCCTTCGAATTTCTTTTCAAGCTTCCTCACTGCATTGCAGTATCAAGTCATGGCTGGGCTTCTAACGTCCCACTCCTTCATCACCTGATTGACCACCAAATCTGAGTCGCCATAAACCATAAGGCGACGGACGCCGAGTGAAATGGCCATGCGCAACCCATACAAAAGTGCTTCATATTCTGCTTCATTGTTGGAGGAATCAAAGTGGATCTGGAGCACATATCTGAGCTTATCTCCTCGGGGAGAAACCAATACTACTCCAGCACCAGAACCATTTAACATCTTAGAGCCATCAAAGAACATCAAAGAACATGGTCCAATGCTCCGAGTGAACTTGAGTCGGCTGCTGCTGTTCAATCCACTCAGCAAGGAAATCTGCTATAGCTTGGGACTTAATGGCTTTCTTTGCCTCAAATTTGATATCAAGGGGAAGGAGTTCAATCGCCCATTTAGCCACTCGACCAGTTGCATCTCTGTTGTGCAGAATCTCTGACAATGGTGCGTTGCTGAAGACTGTAATGTCATGATCAGAGAAATAATGGGCAACCTTCTTCATGGTCATGTAGATCCCATATACGAGCTTCTGGTAATGAAGATATCTTTGCTTCGATGGGGTCAGAACTTTAGAGAGATAATACACTGGGCGCTGAATTTTGAAGGTTTTACCTTCTTCTTCCCGCTCGACCGTAAGTACTGTACTGACGACTTGTCCTATGGCTGCAATGTAAAGCAACAGAGGCTCTTTGCTAATTGGAGCAGCAAGCACCGGCTGGGTGGAGAGTAGAGCTTTTAGCTCGGCAAACGCTGCATCAGCTTCTGGAGTCCACTCGAACTTGTCTGCCTTCTTCATCAGTCGGTAAAGAGGCAACGCCTTTTCACCGAGGCGAGAGATGAATCGACTTAACGCGACCAAGCATCCAGTAAGTTTCTGGACATTGTGCACACGCACAGGGCATTTCATTCGGAGTATGGTGCTAACTTTTTCTGGATTAGCATCGATTCCTCGCTCTGAAACGAGAAAACTGAGTAACTTTCCGCCAGGCACTCCGAATGTGCACTTTGATGGATTGAGCTTGATATCATATCTCCTGAGATTGGCAAATGTTTCAGCTAGGTCCGTCAACAGGTCGGAACCCTTTCGTGACTTGACTACGATATCATCCATGTATGCTTCCACGTTCCGACTGATTTGAGTGAGTAAACACTTTTGAATCATTCTCATGAACGTGGCTCCGGCATTCTTGAGGCCGAATGGCATGGTGATATAGCAGAAGCACCTGAATGGAGTGATGAAAGCTGTTTTGATTTCGTCAGGTCCATACAGACGGATCTAATGATACCCGGAATAGGCGTCTAGAAAAGACAATCTCTCGCACCCCACAGTCGAGTCGACAATTTGGTCGATGCGAGGGAGAGGAAAATGATCTTTTGGGCAGGCCCGATTGATATGTTTGAAATCAATGCACATGTGAAGTGAGTTGTCCTTCTTGGGAACCATGACGACATTGGCGAGCCACTCGGAGTGGTACACCTCTCGGATAAACTCTGCTGCAAGGAGCCGAGCCACCTCCTCGCCAATGGCTTTTTTCTTCTGAACGGCGGACCGTCGAAGATGTTCCTTAATAGGTTTCGCTTTTGAGTCGACTCTAAGGCGATGCTCAGCCAGTCCCCTGGGAACACCCGGCATGTCAGCTGGCTTCCATGCAAAGATGTCCTAGTTCACATGGAGGAACTGGATGAGCGCTTCTTCCTATTTGGAGTCGAGTGTTGTGGAAATATGGGTCGGAGCCGCGTTGGGGTCAGTCGGGTGGATATGAACTAGCTTCGTCTCCCCTGACGAATGGAATGCTGACTCTGTGGTAGGCTTCTTGGCCCGCAGCAAATCACTCGGATCTGCGTTTTTCTTGTATCCTTCCAGCTCTACCACTGTTATCTGGTCATCTGCGATCTTCGAGCCTTTCTGGAAACACTCTTCTGCCTTCTTCCGACTGCCGGTGATAGTGATCACTCCTTTTGGGCCAGGCATCTTTAATTTGAGGTACACATAACATGGTCGAGCCATGAAGCGGGCATAGGCTGGCCTTCCCAAAATGGCGTGGTAAGCGCTCTGGAAATCCACGACTTCGAATGTCAGCTTCTCTTTGCGGAAATGCTTCGAGTCACCGAACACTACATCCAAAGCTATTTGACTGAGTGACTCGGCCTTCTTTCCAAGAATGACTCCGTGGAAACTCATGTTGCTGGAGCTGAGCTTGGACATCGGAATGCCCATTCCCTTGAGCGTCTCTACATACAGTATATTCAACCCACCGCCGCCATCCATCAAGACCTTCGTCAGTCGAGTGCCTTCGACGACGGGGTCGACCACTAGCGCTTGCCTCCCAGGGGTGGCAATGTGAGTGGGGTGGTAGGATTGGTCGAACGTAATGGGAGTTTGCGACCATTTCAAATAGCTTGGTGTCGTTGGGGCGACCATATTGACCTCTCGGTTGATCACTTTCAGTCGACTTTTGCTCTCTACGTCAGCAAAAATCATCAGGGTGGAATTGACATGAGGGTACTCTCCATCACTGTCCTCCTTGTCCTCAGCCTTGTCCGACTCCTTATCTTTGTCCTTGGGCTGTTTCCCTTGGAACTGCTGGATTAAGAGCCGGCACTGGCGAGTGGTATGTTTCGGGTAGATGAAGTTACCCTCTTCGTCTTTCTTCGTGTGGATGTGACACGGCAGATCCATCACGTCATTACCTTCCTTATCCTTTACCTTCTTGGGGTTCCAAGATCCTTTGGGCTTCCCTTTGAATTTGCCCTGAGTCACGGCCAGAGCCTCTCCCGGAGCAGCTGGCTCGGCCTTCTGTTTCTGCTTCCGACTGGAGTTTCCTTTTTCCGACTGACTCGGCTTATACTTGCCACTCCAGAGCCTATCCTCTTCTTCGCCGTTGGCGTATTTGGTGGCAATCTCCATCATTCGACCCAGGGTCATATCTCCGGTTCAACCAAATTTCAGGCTCAACTCTCTGTTCTTAACACCATCCTTGAAGGCGCAGACCGCTTGGTGGTCCGACACATTCTCCACGGTATGATGCAAAGTGATCCATCTTTGGATGTAATCTCTCAGTGTTTCACTCGACTTTTGTACGCAGACTTGTAGCTCCGTCAATCCGGCCGGTCGCTTGCAAGTTCCCTCGAACGTCCTGACGAACACCCGAGAAAGATCTTCCCAGGTGTAAATGCTGCTAGGAGCTAACTGATTCAACCATGCTCTGGCCGAACCCTCTAGCATGAGTGGCAAATGCTTCATGGCCACCTCATCATTACCACCACCAATCTGTACAGCCACTCGGTAGTCTTCAAGCCAAGTTTCAGGCTTCGACTCTCCGGTGAACTTACTTACTCCAGTCGCCAACCTGAAGTTGGGGGGTATCACTACGGCTCTGATGGCCCTGCTAAAGCACTCTGGACCTGAAACATGGACTCTGCTGCTAGTGGGCACATCTCTGTCAAGGCCACCTCTATGAGCTCTGTTTCGGTCGACCAAACCTTGCACGATGACGGATCTCGCGTCAAAGCCTGGTTCTCTGGGGTTGACCGGAGCTCTCCGCCCAACACTGAGCTGGCACCTGTCATCTTGCTGCCGATGGGCGTTACACCCACTCCTCGGAGGAGGTGTGGGCACTCGACGCCTATCATCACGATCGAATCGGTCATCATAATGGTCCCGCCGGCTTTCACGCCCAACGCGCCTCGGAGGCGACCTTGGGCTGTGAGCCGACTGAACAGTATTCGCAGCGACGGATCGGCTGTGAATCCTGTTGCGCGACTGTGACATAGCTGAATTCTGATCTCCTGCTGCCCGGAGCAAATCCCTGATCTGCAACAAGCCTCTTCCAGCCTCTCACTGAGAGGGCTGAATTGACTCTGCTATGCGGGCTGCAGCTGCTAAATTCTGAATCAGGGTTCGGTATACCTGAGTCGGTTGCAGAAAGAGCTGACGTCGGCTGGAGTCGGGTACTTGCTGACGCGCACGCTCGTCGAGTGCTCGCTGGAGGTTCTCCAGTTGAGTGCGTTTAGCCAAGTTGGCCAAATGCGCTTCTTCCAAAGCACGAGCCTCAGGAGTTTCTCCTGCAATGGGAGTATGCAGGGCATGCATGTTCCGGCGGCGAAGTTCTTCTCTTTGCTGCGAAGTGAGCGGTTCGGGCTGATATTCTTCGTGGACCTAAGCGGGGTCGCCTCCATCGTCCATCCCGTCGATGCGGGGGAAGCCGGGAGGACTACAAGGCCCGTTGACCATCAGGAGCTCCGCCGCTGGATCACTGCTGTCGCACTCAGATGCAGTCCCTACGGAGCCAGTCGACAGATCGAACAGGCCGTAGAGAGACTCGTCGGGCTCAATTGCCGCGACCTGGGTGGTGGCTGATTGGCGAGCCACAGCGTGTCTCACCCACCGCTGAAGTCTCGACCGACCGGAGCGCTTGCGCTGGCGGGAGACAAGGGGGGAGGATGGCACAAGAGTCGACCGATATGGGGTCGACGGCTGCCGCAGCAGGACGCCGCGCACACACGCCCGAAAGTGCATCACCCCACGGACGGGGAGCGCGTCGATGTCGAGTGGTGCCTCCTGAAGCCAAGCGGAGTCGTCGACCATGAAAGCGAGCGCACCGAGACGGATCTCGCGGCCCTTGACTAGAGCTCCGCCAGAAACCATGATGAAGGCAATCGGACAAATTGCAACTTCTCCAAAAAGTCGCTAAGACACCTGCCCCAAGGTGGGTGCCAATTGTCGTGGCTCTAAGTCTGACAGTAGAATGGGGGGTAGGTATGGAGAGGCAAGATCCTAGCTATGGAGTAGTTGTACACACGAGTGTTTAGCGAGTTCAGGCCCTTCTCGGAGGAAGTAACAGCCCTACGTCTCGGAGCCCGGAGGCGGTCGATTGGTTTTTGTGTATATGAGTTATAGGGGTGCGAACCCTTTACACTGAGGAGGGGGGTGGCTTATATAGAGTTCGCCAGACCCCTCCGGCCCTCAGTTATGCAGGGTTTAAAGTACATTAAGATAGGGGGTTACTGGTAACGCCGTCATAAAGTGCCATGAAGACTATTAAAGCTACTTAATGACAGACCGTTGCGTGCTGAGTGACTTTAGGTCTCCTGGCCGTTGAGTGGTTAGCTTCATGGTCGAGTGGTTATCTTCATCGTCGAGTGTCCTTGAGTTCGTCGAGTGAAGTCCCTCTTGGTCGACTGGAAGGTAGTTTCTTCTAAGGATGTCCTTGGGTAGGGTATCCTCGATAGGTCCATGACCCTACCCTAGATACATAACCTCATCAGCCAACACTTGTGATTTGATGGCGGTGCGAGGCTGGTAGTAGATGGCGTAAGGGGCCAAATCAATGGCCCACTTGGCCACTCGGCCAGAGGCGTCTCGGCTCCCAATGATCTCAACGAGTGGAGCTGTGCAAGCAACAGTTATTGGGTGCTCTTGGAAGTAGGGCTTCAGCTTCTTGGCGGCGAAGTGCACGCCGTAACACATCTTCTGGTAGTGGGGGTAGTTTTGCTTGGAGGCGGACAACACTTCGCTCAAGTAATACACCGGTCTCTGGACCGACAATGCTTTGTCCTTCTCCTTGCGCTCTACCACCATGACTATGCTGACAACCCGACTGGTGGCTGCAATGTAGAGGAGCATGGGCTCCTTCTCAGTCGGAGCTGCCAGGATAGGCGGGGTTGCCAACATTTTATTGAGTTGGAGAAATGCTTCGTCCGCCTTGTCATTCCACTCGAAAAAGTGGTCTTCTTCATGAGTTGGTACAGGGGAAGGGCCTTCTCACCCAGCCGACTGATGAAACGGCTGACTGACGCCAAGCAGCCAGTGAATTTCTACACGTCAAGCAGTCGGGTGGGCACTTTCATCATCTCAATTGCGTTGATCTTCATGGAATTGCACTCTATGCCGCGCTCTGAGACCAGGAAACAGAGGAGTTGGCCGGCTGGTACTCCAAAGACACATTTCTCCGGGTTGAGCTTGATCTGCAATCGGCGCAAGTTCTCAAAGGTCTCCTTGAGGTCCTCCAGCAGCGTGCCACGCTTCTCCATCTTCACCACCACATCATCCACATATACATGGGCATTTCTGCCGAGTTGCTTGAGGAGGCACTTCTGCATGCAACGCTGGAACGTGGCGCCGGCGTTTCTCAAGCCGAACGTCATGGTCAGGTAGCAGAAGGCTCCAAATGGCGTGATGAAGGCGGTCTTCAGTCTGTCAGCCAGGTTTAGTTTGATCTGGTGGTACCCAGAGTATGCATCCAAGAAACTCAACAGCTCGCATCCGGCTGTGGAGTCTATTACTTGATCAATCCTTGGCAGAGCAATGGGATCTTTAGGGCAGGCTTTGTTGAGGCTGGTGTAGTCAATGCACATGCGCCACTGCTTGTTCTTTTTCAACACTAGGACTGGGTTGGCCAGCCACTCTGGAAACAATACTTCCATAATGAATCCGGCTGCTAGGAGCTGGGCTATCTCTTCTCCGACAACTCTTCTCTTCTCTTCCGACAGGCGGCGCAAGGGCTGCCTGACCGGCTTGACGTCAGGTCGGACATGTAGCTTGTGCTCGGCGAAATCCGTCGAGACACCCGACATGTCTTTGGGAGACCATGCAAAGATATCCCGATTCTCACGGAGGAATCGACGAGCTCGCTTTCCTATTTGCCGTCAAGGCCTGTGCCTACAATAGTGTGCCTCTTCGGGTGCTCCGGGTCCAAGGGTATTTTCTTTGTTTCCTTGGCCGGCTTGAACGAGCCCTCAGCCTCCGACTCCTGGGGGATGGGTGACATTTCCGGCTTCTTGCCTGCCAACGCCACCACCCGTTCAAGGAGCCGCTTCTTGGCAGTGATCACGAGGGACTCGGCCAGCCTGCTGCTATCTGCAGCGCAGGCGATCGATCTCTTGTAGTCTCCGACTACTGTCAGGATTCCCTTGGTACTTGGTATCTTCATCTTGAGGTAGGCGTAGTGGGGGACCGCCATGAACTTGGCAAGAGCAGGCCGGCCAAGCAGGGTATGGTAGGGGCTCTCAAGGTCCACCACTTCAAACCAAACTGACTCTCCGCGGAAGTGATTCTTGTCTCCGAAGAGGACATCAATCTGGGTCTTGCCGATTGGTGAGCAAGAAAGGCCAGGGACTATGCCATGAAAAACAGTCCGACTGGGGGTGAGCTGCTTCTGCTTGATTCCCAACTTCTCCATTGTGTCACGGTACAGGATATTGATGCTGCTGCCGCCATCTATCAGGATTCTGGAGAAACGGGCGGCCCTCCTCTCTGTTGCAAGGATTGCTTCCAAGACCAGGGCATATGAACCAGGGGAAGGCATCACTTCCGGGTGGTCGGCCCTGCTCCAACTGATAGGCTTCTCGGACCAATGCATGAACTCTGGAGTACTGGAGGCCACTGCTTGCACTTCTTGTTGTTGTTTCCGTCTACTGCGCCTGTCATCGGCGACGCTGGTAAACACAACGTAGGCTCCATGCTCCTCCGAGTACTCGTCTTGTATGGCGCCGACTGGCCGGGCCGCCGGCTGCTACGGCTGAGGAGGCGGCAGGCCGGCAGGCGGAGGAGGCAGGAGTCCATCTCCCTTGGCAATTCTGGTGAGCCAGTGACACTTGCGAGTTGTGTGGTTGGAGGGCTTCGCGCCACTATGGAACTTGCAGGGTGCAACCAAGGTTTGCTCGTAAGAGAAAGCAGGCAACCAATTGGTCTTGCCGCCCTTCTGACGCTTGGGGGCCGGCTGCCCTTCTGGCTGCTGATCCTCGACCGTCGCCACCTGCCGGCTGGGTGGCCTTCCACTTGTGATCTCCTGGTTGCTGTCGTCGACTGGTGTCACCAGCCGGAGTCCGAGGCGCCTGAGGGGCCACCTTGCCGGATGCATCAACCAGGATTTCCGCCTTCATGGAGGAGTCGGCCGTGGCATGCTTGTCGGCGATGACCAGCAGCTCATCGAGGGTCTCGGGCTCGTCGCAGAGGAATCGGTGCTTGAGGAGGGTGCCCTCTCGGCAACCGGCGGTGAAGTACTCGATCGCCTGCACCTCGTGCACGCCTTCGCAGGAATTGCACACCTCGGTCCAGTGCGTGAGGTAGTCGCGAGTCGACTCTGTGAGTCCTTGAACGCACAAGGAGAGCTGTCGGGGCTTGGTAGCCCGCTTGTGGGTGCTGGTGAAGTTGCGAATGAAGACCTCGGTGAAATCAACCCAGCTGTTAATGTTGCGGGGCTTTAGGCTGTTGAGCCACGTCCGGGTGGTGCCCTGAAGCATGAGCGGGACGTACTTCACGGCAACGCGCTTGTTGCCGTTCGCTATACTGACGGCCGTGGAGTAGTCGACCAGCCAGTCCTCCGGCTTCACGGGTCCGGTGTACTTGGGTGTGTCTCGCGGGAGGGTGAACCCTTTAGGGAAGGGCTCATCTCGGATTCGGGGGCCGAAACAGGGAGGGCCCAGCGCATCTTCTTCTTCGAGCACCAGGGATCGGTTGAGACGATCTATCCGATGGCGAGCATCATTCTCTCCGACTCCCTCCCGACGGCCAAGGCGGTCGCCGAGTGTCGGATGCGTGACAGGAGGCGGGGTGGGGTATCTTGCTCCACGAGGTGGGGAAGGCGGCAAGTCGCCTTGCCCCTTTACTGTGCGAGGGCGGCCGTCTTCGTCCCGCTCGATGGAGAGGCGTGTCCGACTGCGGCTGGCAGTCGGCTCGTTGCCCTTTCCTCCGCGGGCGCCACTAGTCGGCGTCCGGGAGGTCGCCCCATGATCTCGGCGTGGGGGCGGCTCGTTGTTTCGTCCGGGTGGGACTTCGGCGCGGCATGCGACCTCGTGCTGCGCGGCTGCCGCGTCCAGGAGCTGCTGGACTCGCTCCGTCATGAGGCGGCGCTCGTCGCCGTCGCATTTGTCCAGCTCATCCGTTACCGCCTGGGCGGCCCGGATGTTTTCCGCAGGTGTGGCATAGACGGGGCGCTCTGCCCCGAACATGCTGGCGACGGTCGCGCCACGCTACCGAACTGTGCCGAGGCGGCTATGCCCCTCAGGAGCCGGCGTGCCGCCTACGGCCCGGTCCATCTCGCGCCGATAGGCGTCCGAAAGCCGGCGCATGCTGGCCAGGCGGCCAATATTTTCGAGAAGCTGGAGGTGGCGTGCCTCCAGCGCCTCAGCGTCCGCGCCCTCGGGATGGGCGCCGTGAGGTCGCGCAGAGCGGCGTCGTGGGGATCTTGAGTACACCCGTCCGAGCGCCCCTCGCTGTTGATGACGAGCACCTCCGTGACGGTGCTCCCGTCGCTGTACTCGCGAGGAGGCGGCTCGTCGTAGACCACCACGTTGGTGGGGAACGCGTCGAGCGACGCCGTGTCGGAGTCGACGATCATCGGATCGGTCGAGCCGACGGACTCCAGGTCCGCAGCAGGCTCGCTGGCGACATGGAGCTGGTCGAGGAGGCTGACGAGGTGGCTCTCAGGGCAGCTTGTGCCCGCGTCAGAAGCAGGTTCGTCGGAGAGGTCGATCTCGCCGACGAGGTCAGCGAGGCAGCTTGCCGCGCAGGCAATCTCCGCACCGTGCAGCGCGTCGGGGCTGACACCGTCGGGCGTGCTGGGTTGGCTTTGCTCGCCAGGAAGGAACAGGGTTCCCGTCCAGAGCAGATCTCCGGGAGACGGTGCACCTCGCCCCACGGTGGGTGCCAAATGTCGGGGGTTGGGTGCGACATATGCCAATGGATGGCTTATCATGGTGGGAGCGAGTAGAATGTCGCCGGTGCCTGGAAGCGGGATGAGGCGTAGACACATACGCCGACGAACTTTACCCAGGTTGGTGGCTCTCCGTGGAGATAATACCCCTACTCCTGCTCTGCGGGGTCTCCGCATAATCACTAAGGCACTAGTGATACAAAGTGCTCCTTGAGCTGTGTCTAGGGGAAGGAGAAGGCAAGGCTAGCTCTCCCCGGCCCTAGGTTTCTGGCTAGTTCTCTCAGAGTGGGAACCCTTTGCATGGGTGGCCTGGGGGGTTTATATAGGCCTACCCCCAGGGGTACAATGGTAATCTGGTCGGCTGCCGGGCCCGGCCGTCAGTGTCTCCGGCCTCCGGCTTCTCCGCCGACCGCTGGGGCCTTCCGCCTGGTGGGCCCTGCCGACTGGTTGGTGGCTGTTCACTGTAGCCGTATCCCCAGTGACGGGGGCTTGGTCATCTTTAGCGTGGCTACAGTCCCACCGCCTGGTGGGAGGACACTGTAGCCACACCTGGTCTTGTCAGCTTAATGGCTTGCTCACCTCGGGGCAAGGGACGGCCGCCTGCTGGAGGTCGGCCCCTCTCTGATCCACCTGGTCGAACTTCCGCCGTCTTCTTTGGGGTCACTGTCCGATAGGGCCCGCCTCTGGCGGGCTGTACCGACAGGCCGTCGTGGGGAACAGGACTCCGCATGCTAGGAGCAACGTGAGGATAGAGACGGCACAGTGCTCCGTCGTGTGGAGATCTCCGTCTGTATGGAGCACTGTAGCCACGCCCATCTCGAGCGTGGGAGGCGACGTGCTTCACTGTAGCCATACTTCGTCTTGTACTCCTGATGGGAGCTCGGCCGCCCCGTAGTCGTGAAGTAGCCGCCTGCCTGTAGCCGCCCTCTCTGGAGGGCGGCCGCCAGGAGCCGGCCACTCGGAGCGTCGTTGTCTTGGGTAACCCGCCCTCTGGCAGCCGGCCGCAGATGGCGGAGTTTCGGCTTGAGGCTCAGTTAGTCGGAGCTGGTCTAAAGTCTTGATAAATTTTGAGTCTCGTGTGAGCCTACCCGTGACTCATTACTCCGACAGAGAGAGCGAGCGCGCGCGTTAGCTGTGTGATAATTTGGAGCAAGAGCAAATGCGTGGAAACTTCTGCCGCATTAGCACCGAGCAGAGAGTGTCAACCACTAATACGATATTGAGCTTCAGGGAGGAGCAGCAGCCAGCTCGAGCGTTTGGCACAGAGCCAGGCGCGTCAATAATTCAGTATAGAGAATGTACTGTTTGATTGGCTGATTACTTGTTTTGTCCCATTTGGCCACATTTCTCTCTCCAGACCCTTCGTTGCTGCTTCCCTCGTCCCTCTCTTCTCTCTGCCAGCCTATAAATGGCCAGGACGTCTCCTTGCTGCTCATAAGAGGCGGCTCGTCTGTTGCATCTGTCACATTGCACGAAAGCAAAACCACTCTTCAAGAGTAGCTAGTCTGCTTAGTCTGCTGCAAATCTAGCTAAAAGGACAAATCGACTAGAGGTTGTGTGGGATTTGGTGCAAGTCGCAGGATGGTTAAGGTATGTTACCTGCTTGTCTTGTTCCAGGACAAAGTGTTCAGTTTGCTCAATTTTGTGCGTCGTTCTGAATTTTTTTGTATTTGTTGCAGCAAAAGATTGTCCTCAAGTTGGCTCTGGATGATGAGAGGAAGAGGAGGAAGGCCTTCAAGGCTGCCGTTGGCATGTCAGGTATGAACAAGCCACAGATAACAGTTAATCGGTTAATCCGTAATCCGTCGTTCCATCTTCTTGTGCTTACGAGGAGGTGCTCAATTCAATTCCTCAGGCGTGACATCCGCGGCGATGGAGGGGGAAAAGATCATCATCGTCGGGGATGGCGTCGACCCGATCTCGCTGACGACGATGCTCCGGCGCAGCCTAGGCTACGCAGAGCTCCTCAGCGTGTCCTCCGGCGACGACAAGAAGAAGGACGGCTACGGCGCCGCCTACGGGTACGGCGCCGGCGAGAAGAAGAAGGACGGCTATGGATACGGCGGCGACGGCGGCGGGAGCTTTGGCGGCAAGGAGGGTGGCGGTTCCAAAGGTGGCGGCGGCGGCGGCTACTCTCAAAACGCGGCTGCGCCGATCACGTACCCCGCGTATCAGCAGTACAACGCCATGCCGTCCTACCCGGTTTACTCCTCCTACCCTGCTCCTCCTGCTTATCAGCATCAAGAACAGGATCCTGGCTGCAGCATTATGTAGTAGCATAGTTGTTAGTTAAGGAGAGATGATGAGTCGGCGAGAGATCAGGAGAGTTGCGAGCTGTGTTCAGGCCATGATTGATGGCCTGACCCAGAAGTTGGCTGAGAGAGGAGAGCGATGTTGGCTGCCTGAGCACTGAGCAGTACGCATGTACAGTACAGGTTGGTTGGATCAGCAATGGTGGTTTGGAGCGTAGTAACAGATTGTACAGGAGGAATGAATAAAAGGAAACTCAGGGTATCTTTTTTTGAGGGGTAGAAACTCAGGTGTTTGCAAGAATAGAAGCACAAGATGCAAAATTACTCATACGGCGCGAGATGCATCAAAATCATGACGGGCTTATAACTGACTAAAAGTATCTCCAATGGCAGCCCTATTTTTGGGGGGTAGGATCATCTGCAGTATGCAGTACAATCACTGCCCTGTGGACCCAGGAAAGGTCAAAAAAGGCCTCCAACAGCTGCCAAATCTTAAAATAAAATTTTAGAAAAACTAGGCAGCATTAAAAAGAGGCTCCTCGTGCGGCAAATTTGGGACACTTCGGCGGATGCCCAAAAACGTGAGGCTGCTTTCGGACGCCTGCATGCGGCCGGAAACTCTCGAATCCGCCCGCCGGCTAGCTGCCGTGCATCATGGCCGGCTCGTCCGACCCCGCCGCCGACACCAATACGCTCCATGCCGCTCACACCCTATTTTAGGGCAGCTGTTGGAGCAGTTTTGCCCTATTTTGTACCGCCTTTTGTGCTTTATTATAGGGTTGATGTTGTAGATGGTGCTGCTCGTGCCAAAAAAAGGAAAAAATGTTTTTGTGCCCTATTATGGGGCTGCTGTTGGAGACGGCGCTTGCTCGTGCAAAAAAAAGGCGCTTTTGTGCTCTAAATTTTTTACTTCACCATGTTTTCGTGCCCAAAAATAGGGCTGTGGTTGGAGATGCTCTAAAGTCTCCATTTGCCCACCATCAAAATCACGACAGAATTACTGCACTAATCTAATTGACTAAAATCATGCAAAATGCAATGTTTTTCCCTTTCCGTTTTGGGTTGGACAAAAGTGTAGTGCAAAGTTATAAAGTTCTCCTATGTACAGAGAAAAGTTTCTTGATTTCAACAAGAAGGTATCAAAAATTTAGTTTAAAAGGTCAAAATACCTTGTCGAGAAGCTGATCTTAACTTCAGTTGGAGGCTTCGGAATTATGTCAAAAGATCGCTCAACGCCGTTCAAAGTTCAAAAAAATTAGTTGAATTATGTCTATGTGTTAGTTAAACATTTGGGGGTTTGTTGAGACTCAAGAAAGTTTCAATTTATAACTTTCAAGTTTCATGTGGGAAGCTCTTAATTTTTGTTCCAAGCTCTATGGGAGACGACAAATATAATGTTTCCAAAAGTGATAAATGTCCCCATAGCTTTGTGGGATGTCGAAAAGCAAACCGGGGCACAAAAAGAGTGCAAGCTGGCATTGCGTAGCAAATGAGCATTGCTTGTTTGGTCCAAAGAATTGATGTACAATCCCACCACCTATATTCAACTGCTCGGGGATGTGACTTTCAGTTCCTATTTATACTATAGGGGCACTTTCCAGGAAGAAAAAATATATTATATGTTTTACCTAGATTCAAATAATTGGCGCTATCCTACTCGTTGATGGAGAAAGGTTCGGACCATCACAACAATGTTGCCCACAAAGAGCCCACTGAGGGTATGGCCACCTATTACATCATGACTTGGTACCATAAAAGGTCAAGACTTAACTTGGAGTTGATCTTCCACGAACAAGGCGATCATCGGCCCTTGTACAAGCTTTTTGAATCCTTCACCAGAACTTGAAGTATCTCAGGTGACTTTTAACCATCTAGAAGACACACACACACCCTTCAAAAGTAACAAGCAAATTCGTTGAATGACCTGCTCAAAACATCTGCAATGAACTATCTTAAGAACACATGAGAGACAGAGAGAGAGAGGGAGAGGGAGAGAGAGGGGGGGGGGGAGGGTTGAAGCAAAGAGATTTGAACACAAATGAAGGAGGTCAAGAAAGGCCTTCTAACTCAAGGGAACTGCTCCCAAAGAACTTCCAAAACTACTGGGGTATGGGGGTGCGCGCGCGCAGGGAGAGAGAGCATAATCCTAATAGTTAATCGGGGAAAAAAATAATTGGGTTAGAAGTATCCGAGAGAAATTTTCAGCACTATCAAGCATGTTTATTAATTGAACGGCCGGGAGGAAAACACACGTTTGTGGAATTGTGTGACTCCTCAGCTGTACCAATCTGTCCGGTAAGTCCTATAAATTTTAAGCACTTGGTAGCACCTGGAATATTAAAAACTAAGAGGCAGAGAACAAAAAGACATCTCTTTTCTGTGAAAGATAGAACTAACTCAAAAATACTGGAGATAAACTAGTCACCAGAATACCGTGGGTCAACAAAGTTGTTCTCAAAGAGAAACCTGGTTGAATGCTAATTCCTGCTTGGATATACTCGGTGGATTTTCTTGAGAGTAGCAGTTGTATGCTAACACATGGGCTTAAGAAAACCGATAGGTGCTCGGAAGTCCTGGGAAAAAGTTATGCTCTGGGGTACAAGAGCTAACGGAGATAGTCTCAAAGGAAATCGAGCTTGGTGGTACTTTCTCTATCCCAAAATAAGTGTTTTGAGCTTAGTATAAATTTGTACTAGAGCTAGTATAAAATTGAGATAATTATTTTGAGATGGAGGGAGTACTATAAAAGAATTATCGACAGTTCGAACAGACGAAAAAACGAACGTGTTTGGCTTATCAAGCTCACTCATTCATCGCAGGGCAGTCAGTAATACCTCTACTCGAAACAGGCTTTCACCCCGCTTTATAGATAAAGCAAACATCCATACAACCACTTCCCAACCAAGGTCATAAAAGAAAATTGCTTGGGCCACAACACAAACACACCCAAATGATAAAAAAGAAGAAACATAAAAGGCTACCACACTAAAAAAAATACACTTCCGTGATGATACGTGTTTGTCACAGTAGGTCGCGTTTTCTGTCATGCATGTACATCCATGACGATTTTATGACAGAATCAAGATAGTCATACCCGTGCTGTCGTAGAAGTGTTCCATGACATTACCAAAATTATCATCACGGAAGTGTCCACTTACATGACGATAAATCGCGCGTCACAGAAGTGCTTTCGTCAAGGGTGACCAACACGTGGCATTCACCGTAACGGAACGCCGTTAAGCTATCGGGTCAAATTTTGGATCCGATAACCCGTTAACAGCCACGACCAATGCCGATTTTCCACGTGTAAAATTCTCATTGGCTGACAGATCCACGCGTCAGCTCCGCGTTGGCACAGGTGTCACTCATCCAACGGTCAAGATGGGCCTATGATATGTTGACACGTGGACCGGCCCAAAATTGACCCACAAAGTTTAAATAAGACGGCTCAACCAAAGGCCCATAAGATTTTATGGACCATAATGGGCCGGCCCAGCTAAAGGCCCACAAAATTTAGCGAACCATAATGGACCGGCGCAGCTAAAGGCCCACACGATTTTGCAGACCATAATGGGCCGGCCCAGCCAAAGGCCCACAAGATTTTACGGTCCACAATGGACCGACCCAGCTAAAGGCCCACAAGATTCTGCAGACCATAATGGGCTAGCCCAGCTAAAGGCCCAACATTCTCTGTCAAATCGGCCCGTCAACGGCCCGTCCTAAACTTGTCATCAACGCGGCCCATGGTCACTTCTGGCCCGTTAACTGTCCGCTAAGTAATTGGGCCGAATTACGGCCTGGTGTATTTCCGGCCTGTTAAAGGTCCGGCTTCATTTGGGCCCATTTACAGGCCATCAAAACTTTTGGCCCATAAACAACCGTGAAGAATTTGGGTCATATTCGGCCATGTCTGACATTCGGCCTGTTAGAGGCCCACTATAGATTTGGGCCACTTTCAGCCTGCTGTCATTTTTGGCCTGTTAACGCCGGACGTAAACCATGGGTCATATGTGGCCCAACGTCATATCGGGCCCATTAACGGCCCATATAAAAATGACGATAATCTAGCCCGACCGAAGTTTCGGCCTGTTAAAGGCCCGTGTATTAGGTCGGCGCATCTACGGCCCGTCCGAATTTCGGCCTATCAAAGATCCGCATCGTAAATGGGCCACCATTTCGGCCTGCTAAGTCCAGTGGGTTATTTGGCACAATCAGGGCCCAATCTCACTTTCGGTCTATTAAAGGTCCATGTTTTTTATGGGCTCGAGATATTTACACCTGTAAACAGCCTAATTTTACTAAGGGCCCTAATTATATTTAGGCATGTTAAAGGCTCACTGATACGTCTCCGTCGTATCTATAATTTTTGATTGTTCCATGCCAATATTCTTTTTCATATACTTTTGGTAACTTTTTATACTATTTTTGGGACTAACATATTGATCCAGTGCCCAGTGCCAGTTCCTGTTTGTTGCATGTTTTATGTTTCACAGAAAACCAATATCAAACGGAGTCCAAACAGGATAAAACGGACGGAGAATTATTTTGGAATATTTATGATTTTTGGGAAGTAAAATCAACGCGAGACGCTGCCCGAAGGGGCCAGGAGATAGGGGGCGCGCCCCAGGGAGGCAGGCGCGCCCTGGACTCTCCTGGGCCCCCCGTAAGGCGGTTGACGCTCTTCTTTTGCCACAAGAAAGCTAATTTTACGAGAAAAATCTGGGCGAAAGATTCACCCCAATCAGAGTTACGGATCTCCAGATATAAAGGAAACGGTGAAGGGGCAGAATCAGAGAACACAGAAACAGAGAGATAGATCCAATCTCGGATGGGCTCTTGCCCCTACCAAGCCATGGGAGCCAAGGACCAGAGGGGAAACCCTTCTCCCATCTAGGGAGGAGGTCAAGGAAGAAGAAGAAGAAGGGGGGCCTCTCCCCCCCTTGTTTCCGGTGGCGCCGGAGCGCTGCCGGGGGCCATCATCATCACCGCGATCTTCACCAACACCACCGTCATCTTCACCAACATCTCCATCATCTTCCCCCTTCTATATTCAGTGGTCCACTCTCCCGCAACCCGCTGTACCCTCTACTTGAACATGATGCTTTATGCTTCATATTATTTTCCAATGATGTGTTGCCATCCTATGATGTCTGAGTAGATTTTTGTTGTCCTATCGGTGATTGATGAATTGCTATGATTGGTTTGAGTTGCATGTTTTATTATTGGTGCTGTCCTATTGTGCCCTCTATGTCGCGCAAGCGTGAGGGATTCCCGCTGTAGGGTTTGCAATATGTTTATGATTTGCTTATGGTGGGTGGCGTGAGTGACAGAAGCACAGACCCGAGTAAGTAGGTTGTTTGCGTATGGGATAAAGGGGACTTGATACTTTAATGCTATGGTTGGGTTTTACCTTAAAGAATCTTTAGTAGTTGCGGATGCTTGCTTGAGTTCAAATCATAAGTGCATATGATCCAAGTAGAGAAAGTATGTTAGCTTATGACTCTCCCTCAAATAGAATTGCAATAGTGATTATCGGTCTAGTAACGTAGTCAATTGCTTAGGGACAATTTCACAACTCCTACCACCACTTTTCCACACTCGTTATATTTACTTTATTGCTTCTTTACCTAAATAGCCCCTAGTTTATATTTACGTGCTATTTATTATCCTGCAAACCTATCCAACAACGCCTACAAAGTACTTCTAGTTTCATACTTGTTATAGGTAAAGCGAACGTCAAGCGTGCGTAAGTCGTATCAGTGGCAGATAGCACTTTAGAGAATATTTGTTCTACCTTTAGCTCCTCATTGGGTTCGACACTCTTACTTATCGAAAGAGGCTACAACTATCCCGTATACTTGCGGGTTATCAAGACCTTTTTCAGGCGCCCTTGCCGGGGAGTCATAGCGTGGGGTGAATATTCTTGTGTGTGCTTGTTTGCTTTATCACTAAGTAATTTTTATTTGCTGTTCTTAGTTGTTCTCTATCTTTAGTTATGGATATGGAACACAAAATACCAAAAAAATTAGATGTACTTGCTACTCATGTAGATGGGGTAACTCCTAAAACCCCCGATTCTCATTACGTGAAAGATATTATGTACTATTTTGATAATCCTGAGAAAACCCCATTTAACTTTATAATGGGAGACACATTGGATCAACGTGAATACTTTAGGGATTATCGCTCGACACAAAAAGGGAAACTATTATGGGATCAATTTATTATGTTGCGTTGGTATGCTCATCAACTATGCTTGAGATATGATTATACTTGTTGCTCTAGGATGAAGGCTCCACACCTTCCCTTTTCATGCAAATTTAATGATAATGAAACCTTAGCTTCTTATGCTAATGGTAGATATGATTACTATGATGTGGAACAAATAGAAGAATTTGTTGCTCTTATGGGTGCTTATGAGATTGAATCTATGTTTAAAGCATTTGATGATTTTGATGATTCAGGTTATAGACCAGAAAATCTTGCTATACTTAGATATTGCTATGAAAATTATGAATACAAATACTATATTAAATCATTTATTGAGAAAGTCTCCACTGTCCTAGAAGAGACTAATATTTTGCAGGAAGCTATGGAAGAAGAAATTGATGAAACTGTGAGCTCATTGGATGAAAAAGATGATGAGGAGAGCGAAGAACAAAAGGAGGAAGAGTGGATTGATCACCCGTGCCCACCTTCTAATGAGAGTAACTCTTCAACTCATACATTGTTTAATTCCCCTTTGTGCTTACTGAAGGATGATTGTTATGATCCCATTGATTCTCTTGAAATATCCCTTTTTGATGATGCTTGCTATGCTTGTGGCCAAGATGCCAATATGAATTATGCTTATGGAGATGAACTTGATATAGTTCCTTATGTTAAACATGAAATTGTTGCTATTGCACCCACGCATGATAGTCCTATTATCTTTTTGAATTCTCCAAACTACATTATATCGGAGAAGTTTGTGCTTATTAAGGATTATATTAATGGGTTGCCTTTTACCATTGCACATGATGATTTTGATAGATGTAATATGCATGTGCTTGCTGCTCCTACTTGTAATTATTATGATAGATGAACTATATCTCCACCTCTCTATGTTTCCAATATGATAAAATTGCAAGAAATTGCTTATACTATGCATTGGCCTTTACTATATGTGCATGAATTGTTCTTTTATGACATGCCGATGCATAGGAAGAGATTTAGACTTCGTTGTTGCATGATATATGTTACTTTGTGATCACTACTAAATTACAAATCATTGTTAATTAAAATTGGCTTTGATATACCTTGGGATCCGGGTGGATCCATTACTTGAGCACTAAATGCCTAGCTTAATGGCTTTAAAGAAAGCACTGCCAGGGAGACAACCCGGAAGTTTTAGAGAGTCACTTATTTCTGTTGAGTGCTTTTATATAGTTTAAAAACAAAAAAATAAAGAGGGGAACCTAAAAACTTTTCAAAAAGGAAAGTGAAAGTAAGAAAGACAAGCATTGTTGAAGTGGGAGAGCTCCTTGAACTTTGTTCATGCTCACGGAAACTTTGTGAATATTGATTACAGAAACTTTTCAGAAAAAATAATTATCCCCTTGTACAATTCCATTGTATTATAAAAATAATGTGCCAAGGTTTGCCTTTAGGATGTTTACAATGCTTGTTGGTTTGTACGGTGCAGGATAGAAACTTTGCCTGTAGTGCGCGATTTTACATTTTTAACTGGAACGTCAAACGGTTATGATTCTCTTTGCACTGTCTTTCTGTACAACATTTTTATTCCTAATTTTGGTAGAATTTTTGGGGTACCAGAAGTATGGTGTATGTTCAGATTGCTATAGACTGTTCTGTTTTTGACAGATTCTGTTTTCGATGCATAGTTTGCTTGTTTTGATGAATCTATCAATTTATATTAGTGGATTAAGCCATGGAAAAGTTATATTATAGTAGACACAATGTGAAAACAAAATATGAATTGGTTTGCAATAGTACTTAGAGTGGTGATTTGCTTTATTATACTAACGGATCTTACCGAGTTTTCTGTTGAAGTTTTGTGTGGATGATGTGTCTAAGCGAGGAGGTCTCGATATGAGGAAAAGGAAGAGAGGCAAGAGCTCAAGCTTGGGGATGCCCAAGGCACCCCGAGTAAATATTCAAGGAGACTCAAGCGTCTAAGCTTGGGGATGCCCCGGAAAGCATCCCCTCTTTCTTCCACAAGTATCGGTATGTTTTCGGATTCGTTTCATTCGTGCATTATGTGCAAGTCTTGGAGCGTCTTTTGCATTTAGTTTTCATTTTTCTTTTATGCACCATGCTGGTATGAGATAGTCCTTGGTTGATATATAGAATACTCATTTCACCTCACTTAAATCTTTTGAGTATGGCTTTATAGAATGCTTCACGTGCTTCACTTATATCATTTGAAGTTTGGATTGCCTGTTTCTCTTCACATAGAAAACCGCCATTTGTAGAATGCTCTTTTGCTTCACTTATATTTGTTAGAGTGTGGGCATATCTTTTGTAGAAAGAATTAAACTCTCTTGCTTCACTTATATCTATTTAGAGAGATGACAGGAATTGGTCATTCACATGGTTAGTCATAAAATCCTACATAAACTTGTACATCGCTGAATATGATATGTTTGATTCCTTGCAATAGTTTTGTGATATAAAGATGGTGATATTAGAGTCATGCTAGTGGGTGGTTGTGGATTGTAGAGACACTTGTGTTGAGGTTTGCAAGTCCCGTAGCATGCACGTATGGTAACCGTTGTGTGAAAAATTTGAAGCATGGGGTGTTTCTTTGATTGTCTTCCTTATGAGTGGCGGTCGGGGACGAGCGATGGTCTTTTCCTACCAATATATCCCCCTAGGGGCATGCGTAGTAGTACTTTGCTTCAAGGGCTAATAAACTTTTGCAATAAGTATATGAGTTCTTTATGACTAATGTGAGTCCATGGATTATATGCACTTTTACCTTTCCATCATTGCTAGCCTCTTCGGTACCATGCATTGCCCTTTCTCACCTTGAGAATTGGTGCAAACTTCGGCGGTGCATCCAAACCCCGTGATATGATACGCTCTATCACACATAAGCCTCATTATATCTTCCTCAAAACAGCCACCATACCTACCTATTATGGCATTTCCATAGCCACTCCGAGATATATTGCCATGCAACTTCCATCATCATCATATACACGACTTGAGCATTCAATAGAGTCATATCTTTGTTCTAGTATCGAGTTGTAAGTAAATAAAAGTGTGATGATCATCATTATAGAGCATTTCCCCATGAAAAAAAGAAAAAAAAAGGAAAGGCCAAAGAAGCCTAAATAAAGAAGGGGGCCAAAGAAGCCCACCGAAAAAAAGAAAAAAGAAAAAAAAGAAAATAAAAGAAAATAAAAGGGGCAATGTTACTATCCTTTTTCCACACTTGTGCTTCAAAGTAGCACCATGTTCTTCATATAGATTTTCTCCTATGTTGTCACTTTCATATACTAGTTGTGACGCCCCCTCGTCAATCGTACACTAATCATGCACGCAAATGTGTACGATCAAGATCAGGGATGCACGGGGAGATATCACAACACAACTCTATAAATAAAATAAGTCATACAAGCATCATAATACAAGCCAGGGGCCTCGAGGGCTCGAATACAAGTGCTCGATCATAGACGAGTCAGCGGAAGCAACAATATCTGAGTACAGACATAAGTTAAACAAGTTTGCCTTAAGAAGGCTAGCACAAACTGGGATACAGATCGAAAGAGGCGTAGGCCTCCTGCCTGGGATCCTCCTAGGTCACTCCTGGTCGTCATCAGCGGGCAGCACGTAGTAGTAGGCACCTCCGGTGTAGTAGGGGTCGTCGTCGACGGTGGCGTCTGGCTCCTGGACTCCAGCATCTGGTTGCGACAACCAGGTAGAAGGGAAAGGGGAAAAGAGGGAGAAAAGCAACCGTGAGTACTCATCCAAAGTACTCGCAAGCAAGGAGCTACACTACATATGCAATGGGTATATGTGTAAGGAGGCCATATCGGTGGACTGAACTGCAGAATGCCAGAATAAGAGGGGGGATAGCTAATCCTGTCGAAGACTACGCTTCTGGTACCCTCCGTCTTGCAGCATATAGAAGAGAGTAGATTGTAGTCCTCCAAGTAGCATCTCCAAGTAGCATCTCCAAACAGCATCTCCAGTAGCATCGCATAGCATAATCCTACCCGGCGATCCTCTCCTCGTCGCCCTGCGGAAAAGCGATCACCGGGTTGTATCTGGCACTTGGAAGGGTGTGTTTTATTAAGTATCCGGTTCTAGTTGTCATAAGGTCAAGGTACAACTCCAAGTCGTCCTGTTACCGAAGATCACGGCTATTCGAATAGATTAACTTCCCTGCAGGGGTGCACCACATAGCCCAACACGCTCGATCCCATTTGGCCGGACACACTTTCCTGGGTCATGCCCGGCCTCGGAAGATCAACACGTCGCAGCCCCACCTAGGCAAAACAGAGAGGCCAGCACGCCGGTCTAAACCTAAGCGCACAGGGGTCTGGGCCCATCGCCCATAGCACACCTGCACGTTGCGTACGCGGCCGAAAGCGGAACTAGCCCCCTTAATACAAGAGCAGGCTTACGTTCCAATCCGGCGCGCGCCGCTCCGTCGCTGACGTCTGAAGTGCTTCGGCTGATACCACGACGTCGGGATACCCATAACTACTCCCACGTAGATGGTTAGTGCGTATAGGCTCGTAGCCAGACTCAGATCAAATACCAAGATCTCGTTAAGCGTGTTAAGTATCCGCGAATGCCGAACAAGGCCAGGCCCACCTGTCTCCTAGGTGGTCTCAACCTGCCCTGTCGCTCCGCCACCAAGTAACAGTCGGGGGCCGTCGGGAACCCAGGCCCACCTCTACCGGGATGGAGCCACCTGCCCCTTCAGCCCCCAACTCCGAACAGTATCACAGGTAATGTAACAGTGTAAAGTATATAGTATATGCCCGTGATCACCTCCCGAAGTGATCACAGCCCAGTAGTATAGCATGGCAGACGGACAAGAGTGTAGGGCCACTGATGAAACACTAGCATCCTATACTAAGCATTTAGGATTGCGGGTAAGGTATCAATGACTGTAGCAACAATGACAGGCTATGCATCAGAATAGGATTAACGAAAGCAGTAACATGCTACACTACTCTAATGCAAGCAGTATAGAGGAGAATAGGCGATATCTGGTGATCAAGGGGGGGGCTTGCCTGGTTGCTCTGGCAAGAGAGAGGGGTCGTCAACTCCGTAGTCGAACTGGGCAGCAGCAGCGTCGGTCTCGTAGTCTACGGGAGAGAAGAGGGGGAAGAAACAATGAATACAATGCAAACAAATGCATATCGATGCATGACATGACAAGTAACGATGCTAGGTGCGCCCAATCGTGGTAGTTGGTGATACCGACGAAGGGGGGGAAACATCCGGGAAAGTATTCCCGGAGTTTCGCGTTTTCGGGCAGAGGAACCGGAGGGGGAAAGTTGCGGGTTCGGTAGGTTAGGGGTGTGTGGCGGACGAACGGACCGCGTATCCGGATTCGTCTCGTCGTTCTGAGCAACTTTCATGTTGAAAATATTTTAATCCGAGTTACGGATTAAAAGATATGATTTTTAAAAGATTTTAATAATTTTGGAATTTAATTATTTATTTAATTAATTCGAGAAAAAGGTATTTATGACGTCAGCATGATGTCATGCTGACGTCAGCAGTCAACAGGGGTTGACTGAGTCAACCCTGACATGTGGGTCCAGTGGGACCCACCTGTCATTCTCTATTTAAATTAATTAGGGTTTAGGTTAATCTAATTACAGTTTAATTAAACTTAACTAGTTAATTAATTTAATTAAACCGGATTAATTAACTTAATTAATTAATTAATTAATAATTTTATTAAATCATTTTAATTTTATTAATTATATTTATTGTTTTTTTATTTATTTTATTATTTATTATTTATTTATTATTTTTATTATCTTTATTATTATTATTTATTTATTATCTTTATTATCTTTATTATTATTATTTATTTATTATCTTTATTATCTTTATTATTATTATTTATTTTCTTTTTCTTTCTTCTCCTTTTTTTTTATTTGCGTTCTGGGGGTGGGGGGGGGATGGATAAGGAGGCCCGGCTGGGCCGGTGTTCGACTGGGCCGGCCTGCTGGGCCGGAGCCCAGGGGGGGGCTCCTTTTTCCCTTTCCCTTTTTTTTGTCTTTTCTTTTATTTCTTCTTTTCGGTTATTAAAATTTTAATTTATTTCAATTTCGAAAAATGTGAGAACAACACCTAAATATGGTATGTTAAAGATACCACTGCCACATTAATTTGGACAGCTAAATAAAATAGTTTATTATTTTACAAAATACGAAAGGCTTTTAATTACTTTCCTTTACTGTTGTTTAATTTTCCCTTGAGCACTTAAACATTTTATAAAAAAGTGGTTTCACCACCATAATTATCTATGTATTATTTGGTTCACTACGAACATTTAAATTTTTAATATTTGAAAACTTTTATTGTTCGCTCGATTTTGAATTTGAAATTCGAACCGGTTTTTGAACTAACCCGAGATTAACTACCGTGACAAAGGTGACGTGGCAACATTAGTGGGGATTACTGTAGCTTAATTACCCGGGCGTCACAATTCTCCTCCACTACAAGAAATCTCGTCCCGAGATTTAAGAGGGGAGTAAGGGGAAAGTTCTGGTTAGGATATTCTAACGGATCTTCTCGAAGAAGTTAGTTCCTTTCGTTGATGTCTTCAATCCTTTTTTCCGGTGCATCATGATAAACTTGTCACCATTTCTTCGTGAACTCCATCGTGCTTACGAATAGGTAAGGGGTAGCTCTACAATGCAAGGGTGTTATAAGGGAAAATCATCTGGGGGTATCCCAAGAATGAACTTATGAGTATCTCTCGAGTTGAACAAATGACACACATCGAGAGCAAAGTAAGACAGTGCGATAAGAAGTTTCAAGCGGATAGGCAATCGTTCATTGTCTGAAACAGGGTGCGAAAGGGTTCAGAGCAACGGGAATAAGGATTGTGTCCGATACCAGGATAGATCAACAGGCAAGTGGCCTGTGAATTACCTACAAAGTCAAGCGTGAGGAATAACTTCGGCAACAGGGGTGTACAGGAGAGTCAGGTTTCGATCCTGCGAAACTGTGGGTTATGGGCCCACCATGTGGTTAAAAGTAGAAGGTTGGTGACATCTTGCACGATCATGTAAGCAAGGCATGTCAGAGGAGAGTCTGAGGGTCATGTCGGCAACAACATAGGTACCAAGGGCGAGGGACGAAGAGAACCATTTTCCTGCTCGTTGAACGAGGCGGACCAATAGGCAAGGTTCTCGTCCATCGGTGGTTACCGGAATGTCATCAACAATAGTAATAGGGTCTTACTTACAGAGTGGTACAACGAGGTGCTTACCTAAGCAGGGGATTATCACTGCTTAGATTATATATCTCCCAAGAAAGGTTCAAACAACCAATCGAAAGTAAAATATGATTATCATATTAAACAGAACAATGGAAAGGAAAATGTGTTTAAACACATATTTCAAGGGCATATCCTTCCCAAGGACAAGCAGAGCATGATATCCATGATAGTATATAACGTAGAAAATCCTCTCGGTGAGGGGAGAGAATTTCATGACGTTACCCCTACCACGGTGTTTGGATAATTGAGCAAGAAACATTTAGCATTGGGCTTCGAATGTTCTTGTTGAAAATCAGAGTACCACAGACATGCTTCGAGATAGCATTGACATGGTCTTCAGGTGAAGATCAGACTTTGGAATCACGAAGGATCCATCAGGAATAACTTGTAGTAACAGTATTACAATTTCCTCATGGACGAATGGGTAACCCTGCTGAAAAGGAATCTATAATGATAGGTCCTCCAGCCGGGGGGGGGGGGGGGGGGTTGCTAGGCATGGCATCATGCTACCGGGTCATCAAAGGATCAACATCATAACTCTTGGAAAGTTGTCCCAACCATCATATCTGACCGAGATTCAGATCCGAATGGTGTCACGATACCTCAGACTTAGGATACCTGAGAAGGAAAGGTGCAACGCAAATTGACGAGATGACATTGTAAGATTCTCGGGGAAATGAACTATGAAGTGATTTCCGTTAACAAGAGTCCATCATTAACCCAAGGAGAGGACAAGGAGGTGTCTGGTGAACTCAACGGCAATTCACCGAGATTCCCAAAAGATGGATTTCCACGATAATGTGAACAAGAAGATGACATTTGTCAGCTCAAATGGCATAATGATGTATGCTCGAGGAAAACATACACATTTAACATTGGTTGAAAGGTGCACCCGAAGTATGGGCTGGGTTGCACGACCGACGTCGGAATGGTGATTCAATAATCGATAGTCTAAGAATTTCACTTCAAAGCAAGAGGCTTGCTAGAAGTTTTGAATTCACACGACATAGCTCAATTGTCGGTATTCCGGTTGAAAACAATACGGGGGCCAAGGAATGAACGAAGATGGCAAGAAGTATTATGATATCAAGAATTCTTAAGAGGTGGTGAAATTCTCACCACACCCTTGACAAAAGGAGATGGTAATACTTCCGAGGTAAGGAAGATCAACTGCTGGGTAGCAGGGATCCCAAGGTTTACACAAAACACGAACAACTTGTGTTGAACGGAAGGCAATAAAGTGGTCGATGATAATACAATTCATCGAGGGCAAGGATGGTATTTCTCATCATAAATTCAATTGATATCCTGGATGAGCTCGGAATGTTGATGATCACGACACCTTTGTCGAGAGAGTTCAGGAAGATGTAATCGATCGGCGACGACATCAAGTCAAAGTAATGATGAAGTGAAAGGTTATTGGAACCAAGGGTACGACACAAACTCGAAACCAAGCTTGTTGTTCAAGGCGAAATGATATGCCGATGAGGATCGACGTAAGGTTAATTCATCGTCGAAAATTGTGCTCCGAGAAGAAGGACCGGGTAGCACAGTTAAAATTTAGCATGATAATGATATAGCCGATCAGGCTAGGAATGATGTGATCGGGTACAAACTCGTACTTAAAGAAGATTATCAAGTGTCGTTGAACCGTAATGCAGACTCGGTTCAGTTATCGGTGTCTTTGAGTGTTTAATAACTCAGAGCCCGTGAAAAATTGGATTCAGTGGGAAGGTAGCACTTGATGAAGAACTCATAAGAAGTTATGCTGTTCCATGATAATCTCGAGATACCAGGGGGTAATACTCGATGACATATCAAAGTAGAGGTTGGACGGGGGTATTGCTCTACAGAAGACAAGTGCTAAAACTTGCACGAGAAATGGTATTTAAAAGAGAACATGGTCGGAACCACGATTGCAAAAGGCCAGATCCCAGATATATAAGATGAACTTATACCAAAGGAGTAATTAATTTAAGAGAAGCTTTAATAACAAGATCTACATCGTGTCCATGGGCATGAACACAAAGTTCAAGGTCGACTCCCACTTCTCCAATGCATAACCTTCCATTCACCTCTCGTATTTCGAAGATGACAATAGTTGTTGAAAGTTTTACCTGGTGCAATACCAGATAAGTATGACTCGTGAAATCTTTCGGGTTCACACCGGTGAGGTAAGGCGTTGGTTCAATCCCATCAGGGCTTCTTACGATCATATAACATAAGCTTCAAGGGTAAATATCACCAACTCGAAAGCAGAGCATGGTTGACAAGAGGAAAGGATACAATTTACCAAGGGCATTATGTATCGGAGAAAGAACTCACAAAGCGACTAATTATGAAGGACACTGTCGGATAATAATCCAACAGTGGATATGGCGATCCACAATGGGGCTGATACGAGTATCGATACCCAATCAGAGGAAGAAAGATTGCAAATGCATCGATTTATAGAACAGCTGAATAGTTCAACGCTTAATTAGCAAAGTAATTATGATTTTCAAATCAAGGGATCAGGAGAAAATGCTCTGATCAAGAATGGATAAGCTGAATAGACTTAGGGGTACAATCAATGACAATTGGATTTGTTGAGAACCAATTCCAGTTAAAAGAATGGCAGCTCAGTGAGAAAGGTAATCTATAAGGATCAAAGATGATTGCGGGTATTCACAAACATATTGAGTCAACAGACTCAAAATGATAATGACAAGGAATGTCAATATGACTACGAGACTTATGGGATTAACCATAATGCAAGCAAGCAAGAATTTCAAGAGCCAAAGGCTCCAGAGAATTTTCGGAAGATCGAATATTATTTCGAAGACTTTTGTGAAACACATGAACAACTGGGGATGAGCGGATACTCGACAAGTGCGAGGATTATTCGAAGGGGTATTCATGTGGCAAGGAACCGCTAGGCAGTAGGCACAAAGTATTCTCGAAACAATAGAGAAAACTTCGGTTATCTTGTAATAACAAGAACAATGGGGAATGATCGTAAGAATGGCAAGTGTAAGTAGTTATCCATAAGGATTTATCGGTGGTCGGGAATAGCAAAAGTGATGGGTACAAAGTCTCGAGAGAATATCAAAGAGTATCTCCGAAATCTTCCGGTGCAGTCGGTGACCATCTGGACTGACGGGGCTCTCCGGGAGAAAGTATTTATGAGAACCTAAAGTTAGTTTTTAGTAAAAATCGTTTAACCCGAATAGAAGAGGGTTCAGAATCCCAGAGTAAAGGTTGAGGAATAAAAGATCCTAATACCACCCGATGGCGACGTGGGCCCGTAAGGCACACAGCCAAGTTAGTAAAAGTTTTTGTAATGTCTAGACTCGACTTCGGCCAAGGAGTGTGGAAGGGGGATTCCTACAGGCAGTCGGCTCTGATACCAACTTGTGACGCCCCCTCGTCAATCGTACACTAATCATGCACGCAAATGTGTACGATCAAGATCAGGGACGCACGGGGAGATATCACAACACAACTCTATAAATAAAATAAGTCATACAAGCATCATAATACAAGCCAGGGGCCTCGAGGGCTCGAATACAAGTGCTCGATCATAGACGAGTCAGCGGAAGCAACAATATCTGAGTACAGACATAAGTTAAACAAGTTTGCCTTAAGAAGGCTAGCACAAACTGGGATACAGATCGAAAGAGGCGCAGGCCTCCTGCCTGGGATCCTCCTAGGTCACTCCTGGTCGTCATCAGCGGGCAGCACGTAGTAGTAGGCACCTCCGGTGTAGTAGGGGTCGTCGTCGACGGTGGCGTCTGGCTCCTGGACTCCAGCATCTGGTTGCGACAACCAGGTAGAAGGGAAAGGGGAAAAGAGGGAGAAAAGCAACCGTGAGTACTCATCCAAAGTACTCGCAAGCAAGGAGCTACACTACATATGCAATGGGTATATGTGTAAGGAGGCCATATCGGTGGACTGAACTGCAGAATGCCAGAATAAGAGGGGGGATAGCTAATCCTGTCGAAGACTACGCTTCTGGTACCCTCCGTCTTGCAGCATATAGAAGAGAGTAGATTGTAGTCCTCCAAGTAGCATCTCCAAGTAGCATCTCCAAACAGCATCTCCAGTAGCATCGCATAGCATAATCCTACCCGGCGATCCTCTCCTCGTCGCCCTGCGGAAAAGCGATCACCGGGTTGTATCTGGCACTTGGAAGGGTGTGTTTTATTAAGTATCCGGTTCTAGTTGTCATAAGGTCAAGGTACAACTCCAAGTCGTCCTGTTACCGAAGATCACGGCTATTCGAATAGATTAACTTCCCTGCAGGGGTGCACCACATAGCCCAACACGCTCGATCCCATTTGGCCGGACACACTTTCCTGGGTCATGCCCGGCCTCGGAAGATCAACACGTCGCAGCCCCACCTAGGCAAAACAGAGAGGCCAGCACGCCGGTCTAAACCTAAGCGCACAGGGGTCTGGGCCCATCGCCCATAGCACACCTGCACGTTGCGTACGCGGCCGAAAGCGGAACTAGCCCCCTTAATACAAGAGCAGGCTTACGTTCCAATCCGACGCGCGCCGCTCCGTCGCTGACGTCTGAAGTGCTTCGGCTGATACCACGACGTCGGGATACCCATAACTACTCCCACGTAGATGGTTAGTGCGTATAGGCTCGTAGCCAGACTCAGATCAAATACCAAGATCTCGTTAAGCATGTTAAGTATCCGCGAATGCCGAACAAGGCCAGGCCCACCTGTCTCCTAGGTGGTCTCAACCTGCCCTGTCGCTCCGCCACCAAGTAACAGTCGGGGGCCGTCGGGAACCCAGGCCCACCTCTACCGGGATGGAGCCACCTGCCCCTTCAGCCCCCAACTCCGAACAGTATCACAGGTAATGTAACAGTGTAAAGTATATAGTATATGCCCGTGATCACCTCCCGAAGTGATCACAGCCCAGTAGTATAGCATGGCAGACGGACAAGAGTGTAGGGCCACTGATGAAACACTAGCATCCTATACTAAGCATTTAGGATTGCGGGTAAGGTATCAATGACTGTAGCAACAATGACAGGCTATGCATCAGAATAGGATTAACGAAAGCAGTAACATGCTACACTACTCTAATGCAAGCAGTATAGAGGAGAATAGGCGATATCTGGTGATCAAGGGGGGGGGCTTGCCTGGTTGCTCTGGCAAGAGAGAGGGGTCGTCAACTCCGTAGTCGAACTGGGCAGCAGCAGCGTCGGTCTCGTAGTCTACGGGAGAGAAGAGGGGGAAGAAACAATGAATACAATGCAAACAAATGCATATCGATGCATGACATGACAAGTAACGATGCTAGGTGCGCCCAATCGTGGTAGTTGGTGATACCGACGAAGGGGGGGAAACATCCGGGAAAGTATTCCCGGAGTTTCGCGTTTTCGGGCAGAGGAACCGGAGGGGGAAAGTTGCGGGTTCGATAGGTTAGGGGTGTGTGGCGGACGAACGGATCGCGTATCCGGATTCGTCTCGTCGTTCTGAGCAACTTTCATGTTGAAAATATTTTAATCCGAGTTACGGATTAAAAGATATGATTTTTAAAAGATTTTAATAATTTTGGAATTTAATTATTTATTTAATTAATTCGAGAAAAAGGTATTTATGACGTCAGCATGATGTCATGCTGACGTCAGCAGTCAACAGGGGTTGACTGAGTCAACCCTGACATGTGGGTCCAGTGGGACCCACCTGTCATTCTCTATTTAAATTAATTAGGGTTTAGGTTAATCTAATTACAGTTTAATTAAACTTAACTAGTTAATTAATTTAATTAAACCGGATTAATTAACTTAATTAATTAATTAATTAATAATTTTATTAAATCATTTTAATTTTATTAATTATATTTATTGTTTTTTTATTTATTTTATTATTTATTATTTATTTATTATTTTTATTATCTTTATTATTATTATTTATTATTATTATTATCTTTATTATTATTTATTTATTATTTTTATTATCTTTATTATTATTTATTTATTTATTATTTTTATTATCTTTATTATTATTATTTATTTTCTTTTTCTTTCTTCTCCTTTTTTTTTATTTGCGTTCTGGGGGTGGGGGGGGGATGGATAAGTTGGCCCGGCTGGGCCGGTGTTCGACTGGGCCGGCCTGCTGGGCCGGAGCCCAGGGGGGGGGCTCCTTTTTCCCTTTCCCTTTTTTTTGTCTTTTCTTTTATTTCTTCTTTTCGGTTATTAAAATTTTAATTTATTTCAATTTCGAAAAATGTGAGAACAACACCTAAATATGGTATGTTAAAGATACCACTGCCACATTAATTTGGACAGCTAAATAAAATAGTTTATTATTTTACAAAATACAAAAGGCTTTTAATTACTTTCCTTTACTGTTGTTTAATTTTCCCTTGAGCACTTAAACATTTTATAAAAAAGTGGTTTCACCACCATAATTATCTATGTATTATTTGGTTCACTACGAACATTTAAATTTTTAATATTTGAAAACTTTTATTGTTCGCTCGATTTTGAATTTGAAATTCGAACCGGTTTTTGAACTAACCCGAGATTAACTACCGTGACAAAGGTGACGTGGCAACATTAGTGGGGATTACTGTAGCTTAATTACCCGGGCGTCACACTAGTGGGAATTTTTATTATAGAACTTGGCTTGTATATTCCAACGATGGGCTTCCTCAAATGCCCTAGGTCTTCATGAGCAAGCAAGTTGGATGCACACCCACTTCGTTTCTTTTCTGGAGCTTTCATACATTTATAGCTCTTAGTGCATCCGTTGCATGGCAATCCCTACTCCTTACATTGACATCAATTAATGGGCATCTCCATAGCCCGTTGATTAGCCGCGTCAATGTGAGACTTTTTCCCTTTTTGTCTTCTCCACATAACCTCCATCATTATATTCTATTCCACCTATAGTGCTATATCCATGGCTTGCGCTCATGTATTGCTTGAGGGTTGAAAAAGCTGAAGCGTGTTAAAAAGTATGAACCAATTGCTCGGCTCGTCATCGGGGTTGTGCATGATGGGAGCATTTTTGTGTGACGAAAATGAAGCATGGCCAAACTATATGATTTTGTAGGGATAAGCTTGCTTTGGCCTTGTTGTTTTGAAAAGACATGATTGCTTTATTGGTACACTCAAAGTATTATCGTTTTTATGTCAAATGATAGACTATTGCTTTGAATTCACTACAAAAAAAATACACTTCCGTGATGATACGTGTTTGTCACAGTAGGTCGCGTATTTTGTCATGCATGTACATCCATGACAAATTTATGACAGAATCAAGATAGTCATACCTATGCTGTAGTAGAAGTGTTCCATGACATTACCAAAATTATCATCACGGAAGTGTCCACTTGCATGACGATAAATCGCGCATCACATAAGTGCTTTCGTCAAGGGTGACCGACACGTGGCATCCACCGTAACAAAACGTCGTTAAGCTATCGGGTCGGATTTTGGATCCGATAACCCGTTAACAGCCCCGACCAATGGGAAATTTCCACGTGTAAAATTCTGATTGGCCGAGGGAACACCTATCAGCTCGTCAGTGGGCCAGATGTCGCCCGTCCATTGGAGGAGACATGCCTATGGTACATCGACACGTGGCTGGGCCCAACAGAGGCCCATATAGGTTAAAAAGGCCGGCCCAGTCAAAGGTCTGTAGAACTTAATCAGGTACTAGTGGGCCAGCCTAATAACGGACTGCTTAATAAAGGCCCATTTACGGCCCGAAACCAGATCAGGCCCGTTAATTGTTCGCCCAATATTTGGGTCCATTTACAGCCTGAAGCCAGATCTGGCCCGTTAATTGTTCGCCCAATATTTGGGCCCATTTGCGGCCCGAAGCCAGATCTGGCCCGTTAATTGTTCGCCGAATATTCGGGCCCAACTACAGCCCAGTGACTTTCGGCCTGTTAGAGGCCTGATGTAGACATGGGCCTATTTCAGCCCGGTGTGACTTTCAGCCTGGGAATGGCCCGTGCTGCCCATGGGCCATATATGGTTCGACGGGACATCGGGCCCACTAACGGGCCGTGCTAAAGGTGGCAACAGTTAAGCCCAACGTGACTTTGGGCCTGTTAAAGGCCTGTCGCGTAATTCGGCCCGTTGATGCCTGTACTAAGCTTTCGGCCTCTTAAAGGCCCATGATATCAGTGGGCCAACTAAGGCCCGAGATATGTTTCGGCCTGGTAACGGCCCCTGAGCTAACTGGGCCCATAACGGCCCGGTCTACATTTCGGCCTGCTGAAGGCCCGTCGACGACTAGTGAAAATTGAGGCCCAACATGCATTTTGGCCTGCTAAAGGCATGTGGTTTCATCTCAGCCGTAACAGGCCAGTGCAATGTTCAGCCTGTTAATGGCCCAACGCTACCTGGGCCAAACTAAACGCTGGGTCGAGAAAAGGCCCAACTAAAATATAGGCCAGTGTAAGTTTGGGCCTGGCGCAATGTGTGAAGGCCCCAATCATTCAGGCCCAAGAAAGACGCAGGCCGGCCCAATTGTGGCTCGCTAAAAACCTGGCCCGTTAGAGTCGAATGCTTCGGCCCGGTCGACTACATCTGATTTTTTTCAGATAGCGAATGATGGCAGTAACTAGTAGGAATTAAGAACAAACCTACTCTATACAATAAAGAAATTACGGCATAGTAACTAAGAGTAAACCTACACTATACAATAAAGGATTTAAGGTATATTACATCCACTGGGCATCGAAGTTCGCCACCAGTGATCATAAAGCGCAACGAAGAAGCAGATTACAAAAACTGGGCACCATTGCAGCGTAACAAAATAATACTGAACTGAGACCACTTCCAAGACAGTTCAAGAAAGGTTAGACTTGCGGGGGAACTGCTATGCAAGCTGCTGAGCAAGGTTGTGAGACCGGCCTAGCATGTCGGTCATAGCTTCCAGGTGTAGCTATTTAGCGATGAGGTTCTCATTGGTGTTCTCCGCAATCTTTCTTAGAGATAGGACTTCAAGTCGAAGTTGGGTTGCAGAATGCCTTTCTGCTAGAACTTGGGACTGAAGAAGTCGAACTGATTCAGACAACGAATTCTGTGAGCTTGTCTGACTGTTAGTCTCAAGTAACTTGAACATTGCATCAAGACAAGACTTTGGGGTTGTCTCGCTATCTTCAAGATGTTTTGCCTTCTTTGCTGCAATATATGTTGGGTTTGTCTCACAACCTTCGGCAGACTTGTGCATGCCATCAGGCATATCACCCTGAAACAAAGTAGAGAGATGACAGGTTTTGCACGTGTATAAACAAAGATGATAACTGTTCTGTCAATTCTATCCAATTTCAAATTAGAAAATAAAGAGTAAGTTCAAAATATCAATAGCATAATTTGGCATTGTTCATAATGCGGGGAGCTTCACCACACTACTGGATTACCATGTCAACATAACAAGCATAGATGAAGGGCAAAGAAAATCATTGTATCTATTTTGGATAATGTGCATGGCATGTTGTTCATATCATCAGCCACATCAGTAAGATAAAACAGGAGATGACAAGGTGCAAACATGGGCTGCTTCACCACACACTGGATTATAGATCCACAAAACCAAGCATACATATAGGGAGTATTAAGTAATGTGCATGGTATGAATAAGAAATTTGGTTTTACAAGTAAAACTTAGAACTTACGGTTCTTACGAACATGCATTTTGGTAGAAACAGCAAACTAAACAGCAGTAAATGATAGGGAGTATGAGCAAATTAAACAGCAGTTGAGGATAAAGGCTTTAGAAGGACTGACTTACATTAACAGTTAACACCGGCTTTATAATGCCCTTCTCCATGTCAAGGGAAGGATAACTCAAGAATTTCAGCACAGAATCTTCTTCATAAGCATTGCCTGTACTCTACATTTTGTAGAGAGTAATTATAGATATGATAATACTGGAAGGGATAGAGGATAATGAAGATAAGATGCAGATTGATGCTACATAATCAACTACCAATCCCTGGAAGTACAAGCGTTACAGGACAAAATGTACTGACAAGAGCAATGGGCTACACTTCTGCACTGGCATTGTCTGTGTATTCTACTTGTTGGTAAGATTAAATATAGATCTGATCTTTTTTAGTAAATGGTGGGCGAGGGAGATAAGATGCAGAATGCTACAAAATGAACCAATCCCTCTTCCCATAATACAAGAGTGTTTTGAACACTGGTGTACTGTACAAAACGTTCTTATATTATGGGACGGAGGGAGTAGCTGTTAATGTAAGTACAGTGATAGACCACGTTCAGTCCTTACAAGAGGACTGCAGAGCTAAACCTCTTCAAAAGCATTGGGTTGATTCTAAATTTGTGTAAGAGTCCATACGGATCTTATAATGTCCACCAAATGGACGATTACGAGGCTAACATGTGCAGTGATGCTACATAATCAAACAGCTATGAAAGTAAGTATGGTCATACAGGGCAAGAGGTACTCACAAGAGCAATGCAGTGTGCAGTATAGTTGCGAGATTCTGTGGTCCCTTGAGAACGAATGTTCTTCTGCTAACAGTTTTCGTACAAGTGAGACATTAAGGCAAATGCAGAAATGTAGTTCAAATTGTGATGTGATATCATAGACAGTACCTTACGCTGCAGCCGAGACCAATGTGTAACAAGATTATTCCAGTCACCATCGGATAAATGTAGCACCGGAGACTTTACAAAAATTTCGTTCAGAGGCTTGCCATCGAAGTGCGCTTGCCTCAGGTAGGAACGATACTTCATCAACGAGTGCTTGAAAAGCGCAACCAACTCTTGCTCGTCATCACAATCTAGTTTGCTCCTCGCCTATTTAAAAGAATGAAATCTTGTGTCTTCTGTCAGCAGAAACATATGCAGTAATGACCATGAATAACATTAGTACATTACTTACGCGTAAGTTGCGGAGGAAGACTGGAAATTTTTCTGTGTCTGCGGTATAATCTTTCCACTAAGGAAAGATGTGCACAAAGTTCCTGACAACAACATAGGCTTCGTCTTCTAAACTGGGAAGAAATGGAACAGGGGTCCTATTTGCTGCAATTGGGGCTCTCTCTGGTTTAAAAGGGGATTTGGCAACTGGATTTGGTGTACTCTTTGCTAGAATGGGGTTTTTGCATCGTACAGCTGGTGCTATGTCGACTGGCATAATCATACTGTTTGCTGCAGTTGGGGTCTGCTGAGTTGGGGTATCAGAAATGACCAGTGTAGTAGGGCTAGAGTCTGCTAGAGTTGGGGTATTTTGTGGGTCAGGTGATATTGCAACTACACCTAATGGGCTATTTGATTTATCGGGTGCCACTACCTTTTCCAAATACTTTGCTTGTGCTCCTCCACTATCAGCAATCGCCCTCTTCCTTTTGAACGTCTGATACACAGGAATAGCATTTGAATGGATAAATATGGTATGATGACGGATGGAATATGTATTGAAAATGGATAGGCAGGGCGTATTCACATACATGATGTGTAAACTAAGCTAATAGCAGTTCAACAAAGTAGAAGCAATGCAAAGCATCAATTGCAAGATATGTGCGAGCAATGTAACCTTGGAAAGTTAAAGCAAGTACCTTGATGGGTGAATAAGATAGGGCATCTTCCTCTGACTCCTCCACTAGGGAGCTACATTGACTTAGGTCTCCCTCTAGCCCAGAATCACTTTAGAATCATATTCTGAGCATGAATCTGTAGGTGGAGAGCGTTTGCATTGCATTGCATCCAGACTTGATTTCAGTCCCTTAATGCCAAGTTTGACAGCCATGGCATTGTTCTGCTTTATTCTTTTCATGCGCGCAAGCTCATAATCATCATGATGTTGTTCAGAATCTGAGATTCATGAAAACATAAAAAGTAGTCAGATTATCTATGGAATGCATTGAGGATTCAACTCGGAGAGTGTCTCCCTATAAACCCCTGCATATGCAAAGTTCACCTCCCCAACCGTGCTAACCAGACCACACACAGAAATACAAACCCCTTATATCTCTATAACAGACAGGCACACATTTCAAAACTGAAGTAGGAACATTAGAATCATATGAAATTCGTATTTGAACAAATAAACTAAGCAATTATGAGTGGCGCAATGTTTAGCTTCAAGGGTGGAGTGTTGTTAGTGCGACACAAAGCAAGTAGGCAGATTGTATTCCATGTAAAAGATCGAAACCTATGTAAAAGTTGGAAATGACACTTTCTTTCTATACAATGCAGTGTTCGTTACCCACACATGATGGAAGAGATCACATAGAGAAATATTATTCACTCATGTCTACGGTTCCAGTATTTAGAAACAAGGTGGTCCACCCTAAAATAATATTGACAACAAATATGACAAGGCAAGCATAGATGTAGTGAATCAATCATTTACTTGTGAGCTTATTAGGAAAAGTATGCAGAACTGTAACTGCAGTAAGAGACCGTCCAAAATCTGAATGAAGAAGTTTGTCTAGCACTTATTGTTTGCAACTAATCGATGTGAATAATTGGATACTATATCGAATGAGTAAGAAAGTCAAGTAAAATTGTCAACAAACCTGGCTTGCAGTAGTAATCTGGGTCAATGTCAGTACGACCAACAATCCAAAATGACTAGTTTCTATTCCGAGGGCCGGAATTTTGAAAACCCTGTGAACTTTAGAGGTACTAAAGATTATAGAAATACATCTGAACCATTAAGTGTAGGTAGCACTGAGCACACAACAAACCCTAATGACAGTCCTGCCTAATGAGTAATGAATCAATTAGAAAATGGGTGATGAGGAGTGGTTGCTGAGTGTTCATGACGTATCTCAGGATAAATCGGGTTGGCTTGGTGGGTGCTGCACGCCTGAGCCCTGAACGGACTGGGAAGGTAGGCACGATGGCGCGCCCGGGCAGCGGTGACGCTGTTGGGCGAGCGGCTCCTGGCCTCTTGTTAGTCCGGTGTCTCCTCCTAGAGTCATGTCGTCCGGGGACGGCAAGTCGCCGGCAAGGCAGGCGGCTGGGGGCGAGTAGAGATCGGAAGCGCGCAGCAGAACAGAGGGGAATCGGGGCCTGGGATGACCCAAAATCCCAGGGTGGGCCGGCCCACCGTGGGCACCCTGTAGAGATACACACCCGAGCGGCGAACATGCATTTTCAAAACTAATTTAGGAACATTTAGCTGACCAATTAAACAACTCTGTTTTAATAATATCAGATTCGTATTTGAACATCTAAGCTTGTTTAGCTTCATGGGTGGAGCAGTGTTATTATGACACGAAGCACATATTCTGATCGTATAGTGATCATAAAACGGGGAAACTCTAAGCATATTTTTTTAGCAAAAGAGGGTTTCCCCTCCGATTTCTATTAAAGAAACCACCACGGAACCAACATGATCAATTAAACCCTAAGCATGATCAATTAAACCGTATTATGGTTGTGCCATGGCAGATTTGAAGCTGCAAACTGGAGAAATGATATTTAGCATCCATTGTTTGCTTCGAACTAAGAACTAAATTCTAAGAGCTGAAAAGAAAGTAGAGTAACCAAGTTAAGATCTATTTTCTGGTTGAGATCAAAAAGTTGAGGAGATATGAAGTACCACCTCTCTTGCGGCGCCGTGTAGGCATCGGGGGTGCGATGGCTGTCGGTGGCGTTGAAGCAGATCTGCGATGGTAGACGGGTGCATCGGGGGATAAGTCCCGTTGCGGTGGAAGAGAAGGTCGTGTGAGCGGCCCCGGCAAAGAGGACGACGGCGCCGATGAAGCGAGAGGACGCGATGCAAGGCTATTGGTCCTTCGTCGTGGATGAGAAACGTCCATCTCTAGCAGTGGACGACACGGTCTTGGTAGGCGCTCTGGCATGGTGGAGGACGGTGGAGATGGATGTGGTGGAGGACGGCGGCGATGGATGGGGTGGCGGACGGAGGCTGGTGTGGGGATGGGGTGTTCTAGGGCGGATGGTGTATGAATGGGAAAATGGAGGGAGAGGAACGGGGAACCATGTTTTTGGGACGCGCCTGTCTGAAATATGGGAAAGTTATGAACTTAGCCCCCGTTTAAAATTTGGACGTCTCGTCGGTTGGGGATAGGACGGTAATCTCGCATCCGCCAATATTTGCCCAGAGCGATTTTGGGCAAAGAGAGGGTGGTTGGCGCCCACAGTGTATGAACAGGGCTGATAGGTAGGGCAGTTGTGTCACGTCTGAGTGAAGTTACAAACCTGCCCCTATTGAAAATAATTGCCTACATCGATTTCGGCCGAGTCGAGTTTGTTTTGCCGCCCAACGTGTATGAATGGGGAATGGAGGGAGAAACAGAGGTCTTTCGGACGAGCTTGAATCAAATGTGTTTTGCCGCCCATGTTTGACACCCACCGTGTCGGAATGGGCTCAGAGGCGGTCGTGTCACATCTAATTGAAGTTACTAACCTACCCCTATTTAGAGCAGTGGAAATCGGGCCGATGGATTGTCCGTGTAATGGGTAGAGAGTAATTCCCATCTCCCAAACACTTGGCTTCGGGCAGCCGATGTGGGAGTGGACATTTTGCTGCTTCTTTCGAATTTTGGGACAATAAGCATCTACGTTTACCCTGGCAACTAAATTCAAATCCACTTTGCATTCCTATATGAATCTTTATAAATGATTCTATGTGTTTTTATATATCTTCAAAAGGACGACAAAGATGTATTCCATTGTCATATATGAATATGATTTACAAATGCCAATACTCAAATTCAGAAACTAGAATCCAGTTTAAGGTGAATTCAAATATTTGGAACACTTCATGTCCAACTCAAATGTCACACGCAGCATAATGTGTACTCCCATTTAGATATGTACACAAGCGATGTATCAATATTCAAATACCGAGTCAATCAACCAAGAATGTACAGAACTAACAGACATATAAACACTTATAGAGTATATGGATCAATAATATCAACTAACATACATAAGCCAGGCCGTTGTACTTTTCTTTGGCTACAACAGCATCCTTTTTTTAGCCAGCATCTTGGCCCTTTCCGATGTGTGCCACTTATGGTCCATCTATACTACTACTATTGCTGAATGAACATTCAGCCCGATTGGCATATTTGTAGGTCTGGCACAGCAATCCAAATGAAATGTCTCCGAGTCTTATCAATTAATACAGACTTGTGCTCAAATAAAATTAAAAACCCTAAAAACAAAAAAACAATTATTACATGATCTCTAAAACAAATGGTTTGATTGATTACATGAACAGACAACACAAAGGTTATTCAACTATGGAAAGAACATTTCACCTATGATTTACCAAGTAGGAATTTAATTTCCTTTTTCCTTCAGGACCTTAACAATCTGGTCAGTCTCAGCTTGCTTCGTTTTGAAATCCACCAAATATTTAATGGTTGTCTTGAGTACTTCTTGTGATTGTGCTGTTTGCTTCCTAAACATGTCAACTTCATCTCTATGTGCAGAAGCGGAATCTCTTTCTACCACTAGTTTAGCCTCTAGAGCATTAGCAGTTGGCAATTCATAATGCACGATTGGGCTGGTGCCACTATTGTGGGATGATGCAACGTCCATGGGGACCTCGCTCTTTGATCTTGGGCTAACCTGTTTTGCCATTAAAGTTCCGATTGGATTCAGAAAAGTTGAAGTTAGCAAAACATCTCAACTGGGAGTTATAACAGCAAACTAGTTAAACAAACAAGGAATTAAAGAGTTTCAATTGGATGCTGAAAAGTACAGTAGTTATTAACATCATTGTAACCCGCTGTTGCAGCAGCAAAGCAGTTAAACAAACAAGTAGATATTTAAGTTAAGGCAAACAGGTAATTCTTAACAGTAAGTATCAAACACATAGATAGGCGCAGTCTACAATATGATTAACAGGCTGTGCCATTATGTAATCAGTAGCAAACTAAATTAAGCCAAGCAACGTAATTGAACAATTTTGCAATAAGTGGCTAACTAAAATTCTGAGAAGCAGGTAACTGAACTTACGCTAGTTCTTTGTACAGGCACACTGCAACTTCTTTTTCGCTTACAAGGTTGTACAAAGGAGTCCATGGCATCAATTGCTTGGATACGCAGTCCCAATACTTCTTTCTTCCCACACTGCATGGGTAAGTCGAATGGTTAATCTGGTAAGATGGTGCGTCCTTGATGTGTTATATGAGGACATGTAGTCAGACTAGTTGTAGCCAAACACATCACACTGGCTTTTACTGTATATTTCATGCGATTACTTTTGGCATATCGAGATCTAAGCAATCTACAATAGGATGAAAAGACTGGCATCCTTCACATTATTGGCGAACTCAGTTCATAGAAACAAGCAATTCAACCATTCTGTGGGTAAATCAAAAGCGCCACTGGAATATTTTTCACTATTCAATCATACACGCAAAAAGGGGTGACGCCACTATAGGGCCGGTATGGGCGGCCGCCTCAGGTGGCTGGAAAGTGTGCACCTAGTTTGAGTCGTCCAGGTTGGCCCACGCTAGTTTTGTTCGTCCCAATGCACGAGCAGGCAATGTAAGAAATGAAGAAAAATGTTTCAATTTGGATGGGCCAATAACATAAGTGCAAGGCAGGCCCTATAGCAGGCTCGCGGCCCATACGAGCGCCTCCCATATCGATCGACAGCAGGACAAATCCCAATTCATTCGCTCCAGCCTCCAGTCTACTTTGCTCCTAACCTAGCCACCGCTGGACAGACCGACACAGCAATTCCTCACGCCCTCGTTGGAGGGTGGTCACTGGGCTTCAAGCGAACGGAAGGACAAGAAGATGAAGATCCAACCCTGGGTGTAGCCTGCGTGGGAGGCAGCAGCGGCAGCACGGGCATGGCATCGAGCTTGCGCAAACGGACAGTCATAGCTTGCAAGAGTAGCATGCGCAACGAGCAGGTACATCACATCCCTGATTATATATAATTCAACTCTTCAATTTCTGGCCAATAGTTAAACCTGACGGTGTTGTAAAACTGCTTGTATGTAGGTAATCTATCAGAAAATGAAACCAATTTCTACTTATTTTATAACTCCCCCAATAAATACTGAACTGACTCAATCTGATGTATCTAATCAAGTTTTCTGTGCAAACATACAAGCTCATGTTGTTCTTGAGCCTGAAGTGTCTAATGAACAGACTGCTAATGAAGGATTTGATGCAAACATTTTACATGCTCCTGGTGATGAACATATAGTGTCTAATGAGGGATCTAATGCAAGCATTTTGCAAGCTCATTGAAGGATTTAGTGTCTAATGATGATCTACTATGTTGAGAGAGACAGAGAATTGAAAGCATTGATGACAAGCAAATTATAGTGCATTTTCATAGCTTGAGGAAACATCGAGGCCATCTACCAGAAAGTCCCCGTATCATGACAACATAGCATAAATACTTTTCTAATCTGTTGTTTGAAACTATTGGCATACTTGTGCAGGATAGATATATTGATATGCAGTTTGCGCACTGGTTATACGTGCAATTACACTTCGATATTTTCAGCCAGAGAACGAATAATTCAAGCAGGTACAGACCATGTTTGTAGTCCTTGTACACCATGTTGCATTTTGTGTTTTTTGGTGCTTGCATCATTTAGTGTTTATAATCTGAACTACTTTGGATCATTAGCTGGTTTTCAAAGTGCATGTAGCTTCACATTTCTCAAGTTATGTTGATTTCCGGAGTGCAAGTGCCTTCGTATTTTTTAAGTTAAATGTTCACCCCTGGTAACTTGAATTCGTGGATCAGCCACTGCACACAAATCATACACGAATGCCAGTATGAATTAAATGAAATGCAGGTACTTACGCTAGCTCGTTGTACAGGCTCACCGCAGCTCTGCTTGCGCTTGGGATGTTCCATGTACAAGTCCATGTTACCACTTGCTTGGATGTGCAGGCCTTGTGCTCCTTGCATCCCCCTCTGCATTTTTGACACGGTGAATGGTTGATCAAATAAGAGGAACCGACCTTGATGTTGTACCGGAGGACAGATACTTGCATGGTTATACGGGTGTGCAGGATGTGTACCAGATCCCGTAGCACCGTCATGCTTTGCTAAAAAATGGATTTGCTTGTTTTAGATGATATCTCCAGAAGAAATAAGATTTAAAGTCAGAGTTGCATAGGCGTGTAAGCTAAGAGAGCAGTCAAAGGATATCCAAACATCGTCGGAACAGTGCACAAGGGAGTGATGTGTGGATACCTAGTTCGGGCTGGCGTTTGGGCATGCTCGCCTAGCTAGAGTGCGGGTCACTTCAGAGCCGTTGAGGGTGATGCGCTGGCGTTGGCTGGCCATGCACGGATGCAGATCTTGAGTGGTAGCAGAGCGCTACGATGCGGTGGACGAGACCGTTGGTGAAGCCCCAACGACCTCGGGGGGCGTAGGTGCGACGATGTGCTCGGTGAAGTAGCCCCGATGAGCTGGGAGACGGCGTCGATGAAGCGCACCTGATGCGGTGGAACTCGGTGTCTGTGAGGCACTTCGGTTGCGGCGACCGACGTTATCGGTGGACCACCCGTGCGGTGGACGAGAGCGTAGATGAGGTAGCTCCGGTGCGGTGGTGAAGCGCGACCGTCATCTTCGTCGTTGTCATCCGGCACAAACGTGGGGAACGGTGGGGAAAGAGACGAGACAAGGGGCGATTCAACGGATGGCGGCGAATTAGGGATTTGAGCAATCTAGGCGCGGAAGGGGACGATGGAGAAGAGAGATTTTGCAGGGCTGGAATTGGGGCAGCCATATATTTCAATCCGAAACATGGAAGCGCGAATTTATATTATCATCGTCCTTTTTTGGGGGGAAGGGGGGGGTGGGTGGCTGGGTGCTACGCGTCCGTCCGACACACGCGACCACCCCGGCAGGACTATGCTTCGGTGCCTTAAGGCACCTGCCTTTGTGTCCATGACATGTGGGCCCAACAAGTGGCTGGCCCACATGTCAGTCACCCAAGGGCAGTTGCCTTTAAGGCACCAAAGCAGCGTCCACCCCAACACGACCCTGGTCTGCCTGGTGCGCCTACATTTGAGAATGCAAACGAAATGAATCTTCTTTCATTTGCAAACGAATCTGTATGTATTACCATGCCCGTGTTTTCCTTGCAATAATTTGTCATTCGAAATGAGATACTCCATCCGTTCACTTTTGTAAGTCATTTCAAACAACTTAAAATGAACTATTTTGCACATTGTCTGAAATGTCTGCAAGGTCTTATAAAAGTGAACAGAGGGAGTACTATAAATTAATTAATGAGGATTTATTTGAAAAAAAATCAAAACGGTACCCACGCTAACATGGATTAGATTGTGTCACATAATTAGTTATTTGAATTAGAGTGTGTGTCATGTAGTTAGTTATTTGAATTAGAGTGTGTGTCACGTAGCGATCTCCAATTCTAACGTGGATTTCGCATTTCACTGTATCCACGCTATTTTTTTAATACAAATTCATATATATATGATGAACACCATGGTAGTGAGAAAACTTTTGGATGGATTCAAACATATGACCTACAAAATAGCACAACAAATTGAGTCAATGTCAACTTTTTGAAACTTAGTATGGCACGAATTCGAAATAATTACCCGTATGCCTGGTCCTCGGTTCAAATCTTACAGTGTACACCGAATTGAAACATCGATATTAAGTCTCGTATTATGTACATTCAAATGTTGTTTTTAGCCCCCCCCCCCCCCCCCGTGCACAAACGCTAGATACTTCCTGTATCGGTCAATCTTCCTCTCCTAACCACCTTAGCAAGCTATGGGTTTCCAACACACGTTCATTCTTTCTCTCCATGTTTCAATCTCTAAGTCTCTCAACTACACAACCCCTTTTTCCACTCCTGTTACCAAATGTATTTACTTCACACACCCGCCATTGCACCCCATGCCGAGCTCTCTCCCCCCCTGTCCCTCTCACCCTCTCGCGCTAAATACATGCATTGCCTATCTAGCCCCCCCCCCCAACCTCTCGTGCGCACGCACGCACGTTGTATATCTAGGTCACTCCCTCGAGACCATCTCACTCTTTCTTCCGCACGGCGGGCCACACTCGCTCAACCTCGCTCTCTTTATCTGAGTCTCATTTAACCTCGTTTTCTTTCACACACAAATGATATATCTCCCTGTTCGGGCCTCAATCGACACACTCTATACTCTCTCATACAGATTGTCTATCTAGGTCAGTCCATCCAAGTCGCTGCCACTCTTTCGACCTCATGGTGGGCCACGCTCACTCAATATCTCTCTCTCTCTCTCTCTCTATATATATATATATATATATATATATAGGGTGGGTCTATTATGATAACACCCCTTAAGATCCTTATTCTGATAACACCATCTTATTCTGCTAACACCCCCACCTGAGCACCGCGGCCCCCTTCCCTCCCCACCTTCTTCGGCTACTCATTTCCTCCCCCACCACCTCCACCACGCCACCTCCCTTCCCCAACCGTGTCCACCGCACCACCTGTCCACCTCCCTCCCCACACCATCTCCTCCACCGCCATCGAACCGCAAGCTGCAGAGCGCCGAACAGCCACGCCCCGACCCCGATTACGATCCCGTGCCTCCACCCACCCATCGCTGGTCAGGGACCCGTTCTGCCGCCGGTCCTGGCCAACACCACCGCGTGCCCGACCACCGTCCCACCCCACCCATGGCTCAGTTCCCGACCACCGACGACCTCCTGCCGGCCGCCACGGCCGGATCCATCCTTCCCACACGTAGCCCTGCCTCACCGACCTCCGCTAGTCCAGCGCCGGCGCCTTCGGATCCACACCTTCCTGCCCTTCCCCGCTGGATCCACGCCATGGCAATGCCGTCGGGGCTAGGGTCTTCCTCTTCCTCTCCGGCAAGGCGGCCCAATCGAGCAAGTCGCCCCCCACCGCGGGTCGCTATCGCCGGCCTGCACCTAACCACGTGACGGCCACATCCAGTTGAAGCTATGGCCACTGGCGCTGTTGTGGCTCACCTGCATCGGGCGTTCCTTCCATCGCCGGATCCCCCGTCAACGCCTGCATCGGGCGCTCCTGCCATCACCGGATCCCTGTCAACGCCTGCATCGAGCGCTCCTTCCATCGCCGGATCCCCGTCAACGCCTGCATCGGGCGCTCCTTCCATCGCCAGATCCCAGCATCTCCAACCCTGCGGCATGGACGACGACGTCCCCGGCCATTCCCCCGGCCATCTGGAAAAGAGGTGGTCGTCCTAGTCTATCAACCCGCTGCATTCCGGGTGGGCGTCCACGGCACGTTGCCGGTGCTAGGTGCTAGCCACATCGGCTCGCGTGGTTGCAGTACACTCCCTGCTCGCTGCAGTCCGCACAATGGGCCTTCCGCAGCACATCGCGGCACTGGTACAGTCCACTCCCAGTTTCAGTGATGAAGTATGCACTGCACGGAGATGCAATGCGGTTCCCATAAACAATGTGTGGCGATGCAGTATGGTTGGTGCGGGCGTGCTGTTCCCAGAAGCAAAGCGCGGAGATGTAGTCCGGTTGCCGCCAGCTTGCGATTCCCACGTGTGGTGGTGCTGATAGTTTCCTTGTGTAGCTCGTTTTCTTATCTAGACACCATGCGGTTCCGCAGCAAAAGAAGGTTTGCTTATTTCCGTCATGTAGTTCAGTTCGCCGAGCCTCCCTCTTGTGCGATTCAGAGGGACCAAAAAAAACAGGTTGTTTGTTTCAATTTCAATAAAATCTACACGGTGTGGGACTTTGCAGTTCACTAGCGATGATACCATGGCGAGTGAGAAGAGGGCCTCCACCCCCAAAGTTCCTGTGAAAAATTCTTGATAAAATAGTGGGTACACCCGACTGTTCGCGCAGTGTGGAGCACCTGGGCGTGCAATTTGGTTGTTTCTAGTTTTGTTTTGTTTTGTAGTCTTGAAGTGCAATAAGAAAAAGAAGAGAACATTGATGTTCATTTTGTTGTTTATGAGAAACACAGAAAGAAAAAGGGCACTGCCTAGTGCATTTGAAGTTCATTTTGTAGTAAGAAAAATGGATGGTAATTTTGCATAAGCAAGTCTTAGCCTAGTGTGGTACAGTTGGGTACTTCGTCGTTGATTCTGCTATGTACTGGATGGCTGTGTAGTGGGAGGATGATGTTGTGTGCCTTGTGGTTCGCCGACTCATCGTTTGTAGCTCACTTTTGCTAGTCTATTTTGCAGCCCACTTTTGCTCGTCCCGACCAGTCGACGGGGCTCATGTCCGACCACTTAAGATACTTTTGAAGTTCTGTAATCGTGGTCGTGCAGTCTATCACTTTGATTCAGTATGAAAAAATGGGGAAAGTGAAACCAGGTAGTTCCTTACTCTCGACAACGCAGCCCAGATTCGAGTTGTCTGCAGATTTGGAACATGAGAAAAATGCAGTTCCCTTGTTGCCAAAAAAGCAGCAAAAACATTGAATTTTTTTCATACAATTCACTCTGTTGTCGTAGTGCAGTAAAAAAACATGAAGGAAATGTCACTTGGGTAAAAAAAGAAGTCCACTACGAAGGACTCTTCAGTACATTTCATTTCAAACAAAAATGCATTTAAAAACTTTGTGGTTCCCTTATTGCAGTGCACACGAAAGTAAAATTGCATTGGGAGTTGCAGTGCACTTCGTTGTTGCATACACACGGTGATTTTCAGTCTGTTTGATGCAGTGCAGTTTCGGTCTGAAGCAGTGCACTGATTTATCTGATGCAGCGCACTTCATTGTCGCGTACACACGATGCTTTTCACTCTATTTTGATGCAGTGCGGTCTCGGTCTGAACCAGTGCACTCGTTTGTCTGAAGCAGTGCACTTCGTTCGTCGCGTACGCATGACAATTTTCATTCTATCTGATGCAGTGCGGTTTTCAGTCTGAAGCAGTGCACTATCTGTCTGATGCAGTGCACACAACGATTTGGCTGTCGCAAAAAACAGAGTGTCCGCATTTTTGTAAAAACGAAACTGCTCTCAAACCATAAGGAATTAGCGGAAGTGTTCTACCTAAAAAAGTTGCATCACGTTGATATCTTTCCAACGGCGTATAATTTGAATCATTTCGACCAGCAGTTTGTGAAAAATTCACAAAAAACGGCCGCTGCCTCTCGTAGTCAGCCGCACGATTTTCAAAATTAACTAAAAACCGTAAGGAATCTCAAAACCATTTCTACATATGAAAGTTGCGCCTTGTCCATAGCTTTCCAACGACGTATTACACGCCTCGTTTCGACAAACTGTTCAAAAACTAGAGCGAAAACAGTACCGAAAATTACAAAAATTTCAAAAAAAGTAATTCCGCAATTTAGTAAATTTGAAACTGCTCTTAACCGTAACGAATTAGAAAACATAATAGATACGAAAAAGATGCGCCTTGACGATATCTTTCCAACGGCGTATCAGTTGCTTTATTCCGTTGAGCGGTTTAGAAAAAATCACGAAAATACGTTCGCTGCCACTCGTCATCCGCCGCGCCGTTTTTGAAACTGCTCTTAAACCGCGAGGAATCTCAAAAAGTGTTCAACATAGAGAAGTTGCGCCTAATCCATAGCTTTTCAACGGTATATTATACGCCTTGTTCCGATAAACAATCAAAAAATTAGAGCGAAAACAGTACCAAAAAACGCTGCATGCAGTTTTTTCTCACGCGAAGTTCACTAGTCTATATTGCAGTGCTCGTCATCAAAAAGATACAGTGCACTTGCGTTCAGCGTGCAGTGCGAAAATGGTGTGCAGAATAGTTATTCTGCTAATATTAGTAAAATAGACCGTCTATATATATATATATATATATATATATATATTATATATATATATATATATTGTTTCCTACAAGCAGTAGTAGTTACCACCACTTGCGTTTTGTATGTTGTATGTAGTATCTGTCGAAATCGAGAGTATGTACGTTTAGTATGTAGTATATAACAATGATTAGGTAGTATATATACTAATTTTTAGGTAGTATGCACCATTTTTTGAGTATGCTTATTTTTACGTACAAATATGTACGTATTTTATAAATATAATAAAAACTATGGGCTCATATGCAATTTTTTTATGTAACTTGCTTTGAAATTTCTTAGATATAGTATATGAACATATTTAAAATAATAAAATAGTATATATAGTACCACATGGTAATATATGAGACATGTGGGGTAACTACCCCCAGGTGGTTGGATGGACATATATATATATACATATATATACATATATATATATACATATATATATATATATATATATATATATATATATATCTTCGTATGTCTCGATTGACCTCGCTCTTTCTCGGACAAAAACGACATATCACCATGTTTGAGCCCAATTTGACCTATTCACATTGTATACTCTCTCACACACATCGTCTATCTAGGTCACTCTCTCCAACCCGTCTCACTCTTTCGATCGTACGGCCCTTATGTGATTGGTTGACCTTGTTTCCTCCCACGCACAAAATATATCTACACGTTTGTGACTGGATCATCTCTCAAGCTCTATCTTACATCCCTCACCCATACCAAAAGCTCAATCAGACAATATCTCTCCGGAGCATATATATTTGTTCAATGAATGTCGGACCACACTCACTTTGTCTCTCTATCTATATGTCTCTCGATTGACCTTGCTTTCTCACACCGTATCTTCCACGCGTTGAAGTTACTACCTCTCCATCCCTCGCAAAGCCGGAGCTATTTACATTGCGAGGGGCACTCCAACCTTGGATTAATTTGTGTAGGCATTTATTCCGGTCGGTTTAGATTATATTTTCGTAGCATTCGGCCCACAACTACTCCAAACACCGTTGCAACCCACGCAACTCCCCTAGTTGATTTCCCTCTGGCTCGGTCATCGCTCTCTCGCATGTCCTTTCTCGCCTTCAATGTTGCACCATGGTATTATTGAAAAAACTATATTGTTCTCTTTAATTATTATAAATAAGCTACAAAACTACACACCGATAGTCCACTTGGAATGGAACAAATTTTGACCCACAAATTAAAGTGCTACAAACTATAAACCGAGGGGCCCACATGTCATGAAACAAATTTGGACCCATATACAAATTAAAAAATAAAGGACGAGGATCGAACATGCGACCGAGCCTTCAAGCCGCACGTCAATAGGCAACATACGTAGAATAGCAATGTTTGTTGTAACCCCTTTGTTCACATAATGTTTTTATCTTACACAGCCTAATTAATGGATAACATGTAATATTATTTTTAGTACTATTCGCCTTCACTTACTGGTGGGTTCCATGTGTGCTCTCTCTCTCCCTCCCCTTCTGCGTTTAGACGCACGGGCAAACAGGAAGAACTCGCGGGCGATGTTGTCGTTGACCATATCTGGATGCATTCACAAGTCACGGCACCAATTTCACGTACTAGCAGCACTAGTCAGTGTGTACGTGCAATGCACGTTAATTTGGAAGTATATTAAGTGCATGCGGATATTCACTACAAGGATATTATTTGAGTGTTGTCATGTGATTAGCACTATTTTTGGCATGAAATTAACTGCACGCTAAAGGTGTTGAGCGCTCGACATTGAAGCAGTCTAGGTCGTTGGATGACAAGGAATACATGTGGCTTGATGACGTTTTATATTTAATTTGATACGGCTCTAGCAGAACATTCAATCGATCAAACCATACATTTCGTTCAGTCTGACTTCGACTTTAAATTATACGATGATCGATATAAAATAAACGGAAATGATAAACGTTCGGATTTTAAGCATGGCAATCCAAACGTTTTTCATGGCAAATTTAGTATACGCGGCGGCGGCGGGGGCGTCTCACGGTGGGAAGCGGCTCCTCTGCCGTGCTCTGTGTGTCGTCGGGCCACCGACCGACGGCGACGGCGGCGTCTTGCGCCATTGTTGGCGTACTCCTGGACGTTGGCCTAGCTTTAAGGAAGGCCAAAATGTTCTGGACTTCGGAGCGAGTCAACTCGCGGGAGGAGGCGACTGGCGTTGGTGCAAGGAAGCGGTCGACGGTGTCCATCCAAGCCGCTGAAGGGGGCACTGGCACCCGCGTGGGGACATGCGCCATCAACGGCACGGCGAAGACATTCGTGTGCATGGGCACCAGCATGGGTGCGCATGTCAGTGCACAAGCAGGCGCATGCGTTGGCAGGTGCATGGGCACCGGCACGGGCGTGCGCGTCAGTGCACACATAGGCGCATGCGCTGGTAGGTGCACGGGCGCGTGGAAGTCGGCGGGGACCTCGTGGAACCCCGTGGCATCAAGCTCAGTGACAATGTGCGGCTCCCAGCCCATCAATGCGACGGGGATGGGCGCTGGCGCAGTCGGGGCGACGGGGGCCAGAACGGGAGCGGGGAGAGGCGCGGCGTCTTCCCACAAGGCCAGTTCAAGCTCGTCCCAAAGCTCCTTATGTTCTTGAGACTCCGGCTGGGTGTCTTCCTCATGAAACTGGAACAGTAAGGGCAGACCGTCGTGATGCGGCATGGCGTACGTTTAGGTTAGGCTAGTTGGAGGTAGACGACAGGAGAATCGGAGAGGAAGAGAGAGGATTGTAGCGATACAGGGTAGTGCGGGGTTGATTTTAAACTGCGGCACCGGCGACATTAAAAGTGGGAGCAGTTGGGACGATGGTGGGCAGCGGAGCCTGGTCAAAGGGCTCGCCTCCCGGTGAGTCTGCACAGCGGTCTGCTCGCATGCCTCCCTGACAGCCGGCGCAGCGGTCTGCTCGCACGCCTCCCATCGACTCACACGCTTGCTGGGACAGCACATGCCGATGAGAAGCGGGGACTCGTGGCGGCACGTAAACGCCCACGGTTTCAATAGTGAAAGCGTTCGCCTTAACGTGACAGGTCTTTGTTCCAAAATACCTTGGCTCTTCATTTGTGCAACTTGTCATAAGGAGCTTGTCTCGAATTGAAGAAAAAACTTACGAAGTAATATTTGTGTCATATCACGTGACCATGCTCAGTTTCAAGAATTTATGCTCACTTTTGGATTTTCTGAAATTTAAGATCCAGGATTCGAAACAATATCATAACCTACATCATGCAATAAATCTTCAAGCCGTACATCTGTCCTATTGTATTTCTTAAGAATGGATTTGGTCAAACATTTTGCTTAGTTAAACCTCCTTTCCGGTTTATAAGGCTCAATTCAAAAATCTCACCAACCAAGGTAGATGGTGAGTGGTGGAACAATTGTTGTAGTTTGCAAAACCACTCAATTAATGCGCTTGTTTTCCTCAAAAATTGTGTTTATGAATGCATTAATTGCAATGCATGCATGCATAAAGTACATGCATTGGTCAATTTTCTCTTAATTCTTGCATGTAATGATTTATTGCACCTTGAAATCTGAACATGTGATGGGGAACAACCAAATTGAGACTTATAAAATGGGAAAACTAAAATTTTGAGATAAGGCCTATAAACCATAAAAGGATAATCCCTTCGTACGAGTGCATTGCCTGATATATTAACTCAAGTACTAGGCACGAAAAACCAGGCTCAATTTTGTGCTCATCCTAGTGTAGTAGTAGTAGTACTAGGCAATGCAGTTGACGGGTGACCTTGACGAGCGGCGACCGAGGGAATTGAACCGTGCTCGGCACGGTAGGTAATGTTCTCTAGTTACTAAAGCATCCCTCTGTTGTTCATCAGTAGTCATTATGGACCGGGGACATGAGGGGAATTTCATAGGGCTGGAATTCTGGCCGCCAGATATTTCGACTTGAAATGCTGAGGCTCGACTGGTTGGGGTTGCCTAATGTGCATACCACGCATGCCACCGAAGGACACGAGCCCGTTTTTTAGGATCAACACGAGCCAAGGTCTGGCTGGTACGCCGTTGGGTCCTACCATTCGAGAATACGAAAGGAACCTTTTAAATTGCCGAACGAATCTATGTGTATTACACTACCCGTATTTTCCTTACAAATACTAATCTCAACGTGGTAATTGATTTATGACGAGTTGTTGAATTAGAGTGAGTTTGTGATATAGTGATCTCAACATGGATTTCACATTTCATGGTATCCCTAGTAAGTTTTCCAATGCAAATTCAAATTTAAAGGATGAACAATATGGAGGTGAGAAAACTTTGTGTGTATCAAGCATATGACCACACACACACACACACACAGAGAGAGAGAGAGAGAGAGAGAGAGAGAGACACGCACGAACACAACAACAATCTAATAAGTATAGTGCATCTATTTTTCCAACCCATGCATGTATGACACGAATTCAAAAATACTCCTTCTATTCCTAAATATTAGTATTTTAGAGAGTTCAACAAGTGACTACATACGGAGAAAAATGAGTGAATCTAGACTCTAAAATATGTCTATATACATCCGTATGTGCCAGTCCATTTGAAGCCTCTAAAAAGACTAATATTTAGGAACGAAGGGAGTAAAATGTAAGACATCCATGGTCCTCAGTTCAATATTTAAAATGAACATGAAACTGAAACATGAATATTAAGTCTAGTACTACAGTACATGCAAATGTTGTGTTTAGGCGGAGCTATGATTGTCGGGGGTCAACCCCTCAACCTTAGATAAAATTGTGGAGCTCTGTTTAGGGTTGTTTAGATTATATTTGTCCCCACCCTCCCAACCACTGATTGGTTCTGCACGCCCCACCCCTCCTCCCCGGGAGAATATCATGTGCCCCCATACATTAGATGCTATATGCCGATACGAGTTGCTTGGAGCTTGTAGATCTGAGATATAGCAGCTCACATGATGTATCTTAATTTTTTTGTAGGAAACCTTGATGAGTTTGAGAATTGCACACAATTTGTACAAAAACTACTTAGATGCCCTTTAATCCCATATCCAACGACCTCGAAGCTCGTATCACCGTAGCATCTAAGATGAAGGAGGAAATCATATTCTCCTGTATGTAAGAATATCATGTGCTACCACACCTTAGATGCTTTGGTGATACAAGCTCTTCGGAGGCGTTGGATTTGTGACCCAACACCTCCTCGGTGGTTTGAATGGTTTTTTGCAAAAAAGCCCCAAAAGAGTTCGGCCACTGCTTACAAGCACAGAGACTGCTCAGATGCCATTGGATCTCAGATCAAACGACCTCCAAGCTCGTATCACCGTAGCATCCAAGCCGCGATAGCACCTTATGTTTTCTCGCACGGGAGAGTATGAGGTGCTCCCGCACCATAGATTCTATGGTGATACGAGTTCACTGAGATCTAACGGCCCACAGTAGGAGGTTTGAATGTTTTTTCAATATACGGCTGATAGAGTTTGGGAAATGCGCAGAAAGTACAAGTACTATGCATGTGCCATCTGATCACTGGTCATACGACCTAGATGATCATGTCACTGTAGCGGGTAATTAAGCTACGGGGAGCACCTAATATGAACACGGGGAGCCGTTGGATCGAAGATGCAGCGGCACACACGAGGCCTGAATGTTTTATTTGCAAAAAAAACCTTTGGAGAGTTTGGAAATTGCGCATAATCACAAAGACTACTCCCAAGCCATTGGATCTCACTTCCAACGGTGTAAAAACTCGTATCACCATAGTATCTAAGCTGCGGGGTGGATGTGATATTCTATGCCGCTATCATTCTTCTTCGTAAACTTGCAAAATAAGTGTAACTCGTGCCGTTACTTGTCTAACCGCACAAAGTGTTTATTCAAAAAAACCATCCTACACTGAAATATCGGAACAACACACGGGGGTTCCACTTGTCATTAATCAAATTTGGACCTAAAATTAACAAATCTGAAAGACGAGTTTCAAACTGGCAACCTGGACTACAAAGCGTAAGCCGATAGCCTGAAAAAACGAACGGTTGTTGGCTTTGTCCCATAACTTGATTTTATATAGTACTTGCGTTGAGTAGAGTAGAGGGAGTGCCTCGTCAACACGTGCATGACCATTGTCTCACTTACTGGTGGGTCCCAGGTCTGCGATCTCAATCTCTCTTCTCTCCATCGTCTAACCTTTGCACGGGCACACACGAAGAGCGGCGCTAGCTTGCCGTGGTGTTATTACAACTAAAAAAGCTTGGAAAATAGAAGAATCGCCTAGAACAAGAGACGTTGTGGCTGGTCAAGACGGAGCTAACCGTGCCACGTTTGCATGATGAAGCTGTGTGGCTAGTGGAGTGTTTTCGATCGACTGGTTGGGTCCCGAGGTCGAACCATAGGTAGTACGTCTGATAAAGTATATTTTTACACGCACATTTTTCCTCTGTGCCGAGACGTGGCACACCCTACCACGCGGTTTCCGGGTCCTCCGGGGTGGTGCACGCATATATTCTTCCTGACATGGGACGCCCTACCGCGTGTTTTTTGGGTCCTCCTCGGTCGTAGCGCCAAAGCAAGTAAATGAGTCGTCAAATCATGAAAGACCACCTTTCCCGCCGAGTACATCAGTGAAGCACGGTGGCTAGCTAGTTGGGCTAGTTCGACCAATTAGCTAGGCCGCCGCCATGTTTGTTTTTTCACCCCTTTTTTTATCTACTTGCCGGCAGGTAAATTTAAATATCCACCGTGGCGTTGCTCTGGTGTTTGGGTGCGGCAGGATTTTTAATTTTTTGATTGACGGGAGCAGGCGCGGCAGGATTTTTAATTTTTTGATTGACGGGAGCAGGCGTGGCAGCAATTAGTCACGATGACTCCTCCTGTAAAAACCCACTGCTCCCTGATGTGAGAAGTCGTCTGCTGGTGTTTTACCATGGTGAAAAACAAAAGATTCGCCGCTCCTCGGCTGGCTCTCTCTGCCTTCCCGTAGATTGCATTGCCTTTCAGCCTTTTCGTCCCCTTTGCTTCCTCTCCCCATTGCTTCTACCCGGTGCCATGGCGGCGCAGCAGATCACGAAGTCCGAGGTGAGGCGCCTGACACAGAAGCTCCATGCCAAGGATGCGGAGCTCAGGGCCAACGACGTGGAGCTCCGTGAGCTCAAGGAGGAGAGGAGTGCCATGCTCCTCCGTTATGTGCGGGAGTTCACAGAGCTTCAAAAGCGACAGGCGTCCACCACAAAGATGCCGGAGGCATCGGCGGTGTTGCTGCAGAAAGCGGGAGGTACGATAGGCCGTCAGGGCAGCCGGTTGGAGCGCGAGCGGGCCGATCATGACGAGGTCCAGGATTGCCTCATCCACTTGGTGAACCAAGTTGCCACGCATGTGTTGCGGCTGCGCGATGCCTACCGTCGTGCCATCGCGACGATGCCGGCCGTCAGGCTAAACCTGTTCAACCACCCGGTCGACTTCAATGAGCTGCGGCTTCCTGACCTGGTCTCCTTCTTCACCTATATCTCCGAGGATCTGAGCCGTCTCTGCGCAATGGTGGGGGCTGGGCTGGACAAGGAGGGGTTACGGGCTGCCATCGCCGTTGCCGGGCGAATCCTTTCAGGGCTCCGTCACCAGAATCCATTCGTGCCATTGGACGCCGTCTTTGACAAGCTGGCTCCCGTCGAGTGGGAGCGGGCTCTGCGGGCGGTTGCACCGTGCATCACCAACGTCGCGCGCCTCGAGAAGCAGAGGGACTTCGGTGGTGTTTAGGCGCCCTCTGCATGGGCATGTCCATGTCTCGGCGCAACATGACCGTTGGATCAAACTCAGACGGTGCAGATCAGTCACTATAGCACAAAGCGTGTGGGTGTGTTTGGTTGCATTCTCATCTCAATATAGTTGTTTCCTCTTCGTGTATTTTTGTCAACCTACTAGTGTGGACTGATGCACCCTTCATGGTTCATGCACTCTGCCAAACACCCAAAAGTGGGTCGAGAAGGGAACATTTGCTCCCATCCGTGCACCCTTCATACACCCTGTCTAACACTATAGGATGTGCTTCATATGGTTCATGTTTCGTGGAGTACTGTAGCACCGTACTCTCCGTGCGCTATGGACCTTGTTCTGTTAACATTGATCTCACCGTTCATTCTCGACCGGACAGTCGAAAAAGCGGTACTATGTTACATATAGGAGTAGTTGGCATGCGCACAACATCATTTGTTATCGTCATATCTTACTACACTAGCAACAAGATTGTGTAGTACTGACGTATGAACCACCGCACATGCCTAGTAGTAGGAGCACTGTGTATGTTCAAGTGGCTGCTGTGTTTCGCACTCCTCCATCGTAAGAGTGGAAACGCTTGATGTAATCATTTTTTCTTCAGAATGAAAAACAATGGACACGCTCTACCGTGCGGATCCTCCTCCAGCCATGCACTAAATTACTCACTTTCGCCGACGTGTGGGACAGCCAGCACCTGGGTCCACCAGCCATGCACTAAATTACTCCGTAGTAGAGTGATGGTAGACTACCCCGATCGAACCGCCGCAGTAATGCCCAATGAGCCATCAAATCACAAAACCCCCTCCTTTCTAGCAGTATGTTGGACGGACGAAGCAACCATCATTTCACTCTTCTCTCTCAGCTTCCTCTCTTGAAGAAAACCCCCACTCGCTTCGCTTCTCCCTCATCTCGTACCTCCTTTCACTCTTCTCTCTCAGCTTCCTCTCTTGGATGGACGTCGGAGCACCGGCCGACGTGATGTCTATGGCTCTGGCCAAAACCGTCGAGGCTTATGGTACGAAGAAGCGCAAGCACCCCGCCGGGACTACCGCAGACAAGCTCAAAGCCATCGCCCTGTCCAAGCCCCCCTCTCCGGGATCCCTCATTAAGCAAGTCCAGGTAATGTCTCTTGTTGACGATCTTTTTCTCAATCTTGATCATGTTTTTCATCTAACACGCAATACTAGTACTGGTAGTACAACTTTCTAGGTGATCTTGCATGTGATTTTAGTGTGCCAAATGACGATTCTAAATTCCTCTTTTGACCAAAACATGCGAGAGGTTGACACTGATTTCTTATAGATTACTTTCAACTACTCCCTCTGTACCAAATTTCTTGTCTTAGATTTGTCTAGATACGGATGTATCTAATACTAAAATGTGACTTGATACATCTGTATCTAGACAAATCTAAGAAAAGAATTTTGGGACGGAGGGAGTAATTTATGAACATCAATGCTACTCCCTCCGTCCAAAAATACTTGTCATCGAAATGGAAAAAAAGGGACGTATCTAGAACTAAAATACGTCTAGATACATCTCCTTTTATTCATTTTGATGACAAGTATTCCTAGACGGAGGGAGTACCTTTTAAGAGGGTATATTTGCCTCAGTAACTTGTGTTATGGATATTGCATGTAATCCTTCTGCTCTCATGCCTTTGAAGACATGTTCTAGTGTCTTTGTTCACTCATTTTTGTGCGTATATGTAGTCATATATGCAGTATAATATCGAAAATCATCTTATATTTCTGAATGGAGGTAGTAATAAAATATGGTTTCTGTTTGAATTTGAACCAGGTCCGCGATGGAGATGAAGTTCTCAAAGTCATGCCTTGTGAACTGGAAAACCTGATGATGAGTTCTACTGCTGAACTATCCAGCTGTTGTGTCATTGTCGCCACGTGTCCTGAACTAGTGTTTTCCTGTAGGATTGTTGTCAGGCGTGTTCTCGAGGCTGTACTTGACCACAACAATTTCCTGGATGTGCCTCCGATTACGAAGGGTGTGGTTCTTGTAAAGCTTCCCAACAAATCTGATGCGGCCTGTCTTCATCATCATGTTTATGAGTGGAAAGACCACTCTGTTAGGTTCTCCAAGGTTGACAAGATGGTGATGGTGCATGTAGACATCTCACACGAAGTCCATGGCCTAGTCAGTTATGCGGGGTTCATCCCGTAGGTCGGTGGCAAGAAATAGTCTGCAGAGTTTAGTTAGTGCAACTTTGCTTGTCTGTAGTAAGTACTATTGTTCAGTACTTTATTTGTGTATGTGAACCCTATATTGTTTATTAGTATTGCCGCTTTTGGTGTGTGGTCAGTCCTGAGAACGGTCTATGTTAATGTCTGTCCACTCAATTAAGTCTGTACATTTTGAAGTATCTAGATCATATTTTTTGTCAGGACGGTTTATCAATTATGGTTACACTCCAATATCTGTATGCATTGCAGGGTTTATCGCACCCACCAGGATTTCCAGTCCCATGGATGTTCGGTCCATACAATTTGTCACGACCTTTGGACTGTCCTGCTTGTAGGAGTAGGCAGGGCCCCTGCATGCCACGCGTAGTTGGACGATCAATCTTCTATTTAGTACTTCAACATAGTGATTTCCTGGTAAGGATTCACTCATGTCACATCAAGTAAATCTTATTGATTTACTGTCTAAATCTTATTGATTTAATGTCATGTTTTCTTTCTTTTCCTGCAATTTTACGATGCAGGTTTTGCCATGTGACATTCGTCACAGAATAAACCGTTTGGTTTGCTCTACGATGGCTATTTTTGCAGGTTTCACTTCTTATGTCGTGTTAGTAACGAAGGCACTGTCCATCACTTATATTACTGGAAAAAGTTGGATCAGTCTGTTGTCTGAGTACAAGCTGAATCCCTATGATGAACTGCAGTTTGGTTTAACAAAAACGCCACAATTAGTCCTTCTCGCATTTAAAAGAAATGAAGAAAAAAACTGGATCACGGTCATGGATCCTAGTCAAGTTAGAAAGCTGATCATAGCAGACCAGACACGATCTCCGCTGTCTCGCACAGATCGAGCACCAGCAGTTGCTCTAGCACTGACAGCGGCAGTAGCTCAGTCTGATCCAGCTCAGGATTGGGCACCGACCGCGTCATCGGATCAGTCTGATCTACCGGAGGATCAGGCATCGACACCGGCACCAGCTCTACAAGGAGCACCATCTTTGGTAGTAGCATCGGCTTCGGCACCTGCACCAACGCTTGCACTTGCATTTGGTCCGGCCCATGCAGTTGCACCGGCAACAGACTGGGCTGCAGTTCGCACTTCATATACCAAAGTCCTTACAAAAACCGACATGTCCACCTTCTTGGTAAGCATTGGCCGCCCAAGTGCTTCGTTCTTTTTTCTTTCCATGTTGTTTCACATGATTCACTGTGTTGATCTAACTGTTTGGGTATGTCTTCTTGTTTGCAAACAGAGAATTCCTAGAGCAACGAGGGAGCCGTTCAACAATCCGGGCGACCGCGGCCAAGTTTCTCTTACCATGCGCAGCCTTGGTGTGAATGAACCTGCTCAATATACCGTAAGTACAAAGGATGGTCGCATGATGATTGATGCTAAAGGATGGTCAAGGTTCAAATCTAAATCATATCTTGCGGTAGGGGATGATGTCAAAATCGAACTTTCTCGGCAAGGAGAGCTGGTCCAAATGAACTTTGAAATTCTTCAGTAGCAGCACTCAACTGCCGAACTGATCTATCCTCCGAGAGATTTTGATGTAATAATCTGGCATGGTGAAACAAGTGTCCTGTATGTATAAGTAGTACAAGAGTATTATTTATAGCATGGTATATCATTGATAGAATTGCAACTCTGATTGCTGGTTAGGAACTGTCGTTCGATTTCATTCCAACAGCTGTCGTGCTTTATTCAATTTTGTGTATTCGCCTTGCGACAGCATCTAAAACCAGCGCAGTACCGATCGCTTGCAATATGAAAAGCGCTGAGGTAGAACACATGGGCCCCCAAACATGCAGGGTCGGCCTGCGGCCCAAAGTCCAGAACCGTGAGCCTATCTGAGTAATATATTCACAGTTGAACCCCCATAAAAAGAAGTTGAACCCCCATAATGCTCATGCATTGCAGAGGGAGTATATTTCTCGGCAAGGTGAGCCTGTGATATAAAAGATTTGTATATTTCTTTACAGAGGGAGTATCTCTCTGTCAAAAAATATATTTGTGTGTAACTAGTTACTCATGTCTTTCTACTTCCTTTCGCTGATATGTGGGGCAACCGGCAACGGGGTCCACGTGCCATATGCACAAATTAGAGTGCACAACTTCACGGTAGACACACCCCGGTTGTAGCGCCGCAGGAATGCCCAATGAGCCATCAAATCACAACCCCCCCCCCCCCTTTCCAGCTTTAGTAGTAAGGTGGACGGACGAAGCGGCAATATTTCACTGGGCCTGAATCCCCTTCTCCCTCGTCTGCTTGTTCAGAGAAAACCCCCGCTCGGCGATTGCATAGGGTTTTCTCATGGAGAACCAGGTACGAATTCTTCATCCATCCCCGATAAATCCAAGTCCCTTGGTCGCAGGTAATCCTAGGATGGCAGCCGCCGCCGTTGATGCATTTTTCTTCGTACTGAATCTAGTGTGTATCAGTTGCAGTGCCCAAAGTGCGAGTACCCTACAAATTTTTGCGCCTTCGGCGAGACGCCACACTTGTTCCTTCTCATCCTAACACATCATTTTGAAACGCGCACAGTATGTTCCTAGAATCCTCTTTTCTATCCGGGAGGGTGGGTTTTTTTTGAACATGTTGTGTTCTCATATTATTTTTCCTGTAGTGTATTATTTCCTCTGCCAGAACACATGTACTCAAGATGCTCGGCCTTGCCATAACTGAATACACTAGTTTAATGGTCACTGTGAAGACAAGCCATGGATATTACTTCCGAGTTGGGTTCATGAACCAAGAAGATCGCTGCTTTTTTTATGGCCGAACTTGGATAAACTTTCTCAAGTGTTACGGACTGAAAGTTGGCGCACGAATGTTGATGGAAATAGCAGAACCTAGTCTCATCTTCACTGCGATCTTCCACCCCGACGTCGTTCCAATTGTTCATCCATGTTAGTTTTGTATCTGGTTCTTGCTTGTTGCCTCGATTACTTCTTAATCCACCTATTCTGTCTAACTAATCATAATTTAACTTTAGAAGTAGCAACGAATCTCTCACGAAGACGCTACTTCTAACTAATATTTTCTTATAATTGGTGGCACGTGTAGGTTTTTTCCGAGTTAAGCAGTCTACTCGTTTGTTACTCTGTAATAACTCGGCTGTTACTAATGGCACTGAAGTTGACTGGATCGACTTCCACAAGTTACTACACTTTATTGATCGTCTTGAGGTCCTTGTGGGGCGTTTCAATGGTGGAAGGCCACGTGGGATATGTGTGCCACTGCTGCACTCGTTGAACAGGTCCAACTGTGTCGAGAAACTTATGGTACAAGCTGTTTTCTGTTATATATGTTGTTCATAAACTATTGCTTATACACGGTTTTACAGCTGTGATCTTCTTGAAACAGGAACTGCCCAGTTCTATTGTTCCTATACAGATGTCTGACCATGGTCGGGTCAGAATTGCGCTTGGTCACAACATGATGTTTATGTCGACCTACTCAATTCCCCTTGGAGGTGAAAAAATACTTATTCGTGGGTGGTCTCAAATAATGAAGGCCCGTCCATCTTGGAGAATAGGACAGAAGATTATGTTCATGCTTTTCCATGGTTCTAAAGCGAATATCCTGTTTATTGACCACGTTGCGAGATGAAGCCGCTTTCAGAAGGTTGTGGATGCGCGGGGTGGCGCTTGGGCCTGGTCCTGGGGCTTGGCGGCCTCACCCTTGGTTCACTGTAGGCAAAGTAGCACTGTTCGAGGCGTGCTTTGTACGGTTGAACCTATATAAGTACTCATACTGCTTTCAACTTTGGTTGTTAAGTGCCCTGCTGGTTTCAGTTAAGGTTGTTAACTACTCCTGCTGCTTTTACAGTCTGTCGTGTTTCTTCAGTCCTATCTTCCTCCAGCCGCCAAAACCAAACTAGCGCCGGCGGGGCCGCCTGCTTCCACCTCCCACGGCTGGCTGCGCCTCAGCGCACGCATCGCCGCCCCACCGTCTCCTAAATAGCTAACGTCGACGTCCTCCGCACGCTTTGGTTCTCTCGCTGCGGCGCCGCCCTCTCGCGTTGTCAACATGGTCAACAAACAATAGGAATCGGCAGAAGTACATGGAGAGGATGACAGTAGGGGCCCACCACGTTAGCGTATGGAAAAATAAAATGCTTCCTCCTAGTGTTTTCCTGACATCTGGGACCCACGACATTGTGAGCGTATATAGTCAATAGACAACAGAACAGCACAAGATCGGCTGACACCTAGGACGTAGCTACTCGAGCAGTATTTTTTTTGTTTGGTATTGTTGAGACGGAGCAGGGTTTGAACTGGGTTGTGGCCCGTCTAGCCCAGGCTTATATTTTATGTTCACCATGTGACCAGCCCAGCTATTTTTTCTTTGTGAAAATGAGCCCAGTTTATTTTTTTCTGAAGAATACCCAATCCAGGCCTACTTATTTTTCTACGCCCTGATGGGCTGCAACTCTTTCAAGACGCCTGCAAATCTTGAAAGTAATATGAAATGGGTTGTAAATATAAAAACAGATGACAAATTGGCAATTACTTTATAATTTCTGATTTTTTTTCACATTTTCAAATTCCTATTTCACTGGGCATTAACCTAATTTAAATATATCTTCAAAGTACTTTAAATATGGCTCGACATTTCGGTATTAAAAATAGTTTGGAACCCACAGAAATATGTGAAATTGGCCCTGGCCAACCAAAAAAAACGACTGCAATAAATTGCATAAGAAGTTGCCATGAGCTATATATAAATTATTAAAAAAAGAGTGGTCTGACTTGTGGGCCTGTTTAGTTGACGCATATGCAAGATTTTTTTAGTTATTATATACTACGTCAACAAACGATTCTAGCAGACATAACCGTTGGATGTCAATCCAACGGCCGTCGTGTTTCTTCAATCTCTGATCTTCCTGCTCCAGCCGCCAAAGCAGCGCCGGTGGGACCGCCACCCGCCTCCCGTGGCCGGTTGTGCTGCCGCGCAGGCCTCAGCGCCCCCTACTACTCCCACCGCTGGCCAGGGCATCCCTCTACTCACCCACACCCTCCTGTTGTTCTACAGCAACGGTAGCCTCACACCGCAGCCGAACCGGTGAACCCTCGTACTCCTCTCCGCGCGGGCTTCGACTGCCGCGTCTTCCCCGGCTCTGCGTCGTCCCCTTCCTAGGCCTCTCCGTCGTCCACCGCCGTGGTTCTCTCGGCGCGGCATGGTCAATGTGGTCAATGACCGACTTCCATCGAAAGAGTACTGTACGTGGAGAGGCTGACAGTTGGGTCCACGGCAGCCGCAATGAAGTGCCTCCTTATTACGCGGAAAATAATTATTCCTCCACCTGACAGCAGGGACCCACCGGACGGGCCACTAGTATTTCGCGAAAAAAACATTTCCCCCTGACTGCTGGGACCCACAGGACGGGCCACCGTATTTAGCGAAAAAAACGTTCACCTGCTGTCAGCTCGGACCCACCGGAAGTGCCTCCTTATTATGCACAAAAAAATGAATACCCCCTGCTAGCTGGGACCAACCTTGGTGGGAGGCTGACTTGTGGGCCTACTAAGTTGACTGGGACGGAGGCCTTTGTCAACTTTAGTCAATATATAAACGATTCTAGCTCCAGTGACCGTACGATGTCCATCCAACGGCTGTAGTGCTTCTTCAACCACTGGTCTTCTTGCTCCAGCCGCCCAAAGCAGCGCCGGTCGTGCCGCCTGCTCCTGCCGCCCGTGGCCGGCTGTGATGCCGGCCTCGCCGCCCCCTACTACTCCCACCGCTGGCCAGGCCATCCCTCTACGCACCCACACCCCTATTATTCTGCAGCGACGGCAACCTCACACCGCAGCCGAACGAGTGAACCCTCATACTCCTCTATGCGTGGGCATCCACTGTCGCGTCTTCCCCGGCTCCGTGTCGTCCCCTTCCTAGGCCTCGCCGTCGTCCACCGCCCTGGTGCTCTCGGCGCGGCGTCAACGTGGTCAAGGAATGGCTTCCATCAAACCTGGACTCTACGTGGAGAGGCTAACAGCTGGGTCCACGGCCGCAGCAAGGAAGTGTCTCCTTATTACGCGCAAAATAATTATTCCTCCACCTGACAGTGGGGACCCACCGGACGGGCCACCATATTTCATGAAAAAATGTTCCCCCCTGTCTGCTGGGACCCACTAGCTACATCTTCACACGCAAGGAAGTGCGTCCGAAAAAACGATTTGCCCCCTGACTGCTGGGACCCACCAGCTACATCTTCGCATGCAAGGAAGTGCGTCCGGGCAAAAAAACGATTCACCCCCCTGACTGCTGGAACCCACCAGCTACATCTTCGCACGCAAGGAAGCGCGCCCGGGCAAAAAAAACGATTCGCCCCCCTAACTGTTGGGACCCACCAGCTACATCTTCGCAGGCAAGAAAGTGCCTGACAGTCGGGACCCACCTGGTCGAAGCGTACGTAGCGTTGTCATTCTGGTCGCGAATGTGTATGTACATACGGGTCGATGTAGAGGCACGCACGTGTCGTAGTAGAGGAGCGCACGTAGCATGTACACGTACGTACAGCGGCGAGGGTGCAAGAAAGAAAATACGGCCACGTACGTACATACGGGCAGGGTCTCGAACGCCTACTCGCGCATACGTACATGGGTGGGTCAGAACGGAGAAACAACATCGTCGTCATGTTCATGGGGAGCCAACCGGCTGGGTCGAAACAGAATGCGTGGTCGTGTCCATCGGGAGGGCTTGGACGGAACAGGCGATGGAAACGAGGCCTGGCGTACCGCAGAATGGAGGAAACGGACCTCCTACGTTCGGAACGGGGTCCTGTTGATCGGGAGGGGTGTGGCGTACCGCAAAATGGAGGAAACAGACCTCCTACAGTCGAAACGGGGGTCTTGCTGATCCGAAGGGATGTGGCGTACCGCAAAACGGAGGAAACGGACCTCCTATGGTCGAAACGGGGGTCCTGTTGATCGGGAGGGGTGTGGCGTACCGCAAAACGGACGAAATGGACTTGTGTTGGAGCGCTACGATCGAAACGGGGGTCCTGTTCATCGGGAGGGGTGTGGCGTACCGCAAAACGGGACTCCACGGGATATTGTTCATCTCCACCGTCGACCTCCTCCAGCCTCCACGGGCTACCGTCGACCTCCTCCAGCCTCCACGGGCTCCTGTTCATCCAGCCTCCACCGCACGCTACTCCATCAGCTACTGTTCAACCACCCCTCCACCGTCTATTGTTTATCCAGCCCTCCACCGTCTACTGTTCATCCAGCCCTCCACACCACGGGGTCCTGTTCAACCACCCCTCCACGGCCACCCCTCCACCGTCTACTGTTCATCCAACCCTCCACACCACGGGGTCCTGTTCATCCAAAGGCAACGCCACCACTCACTATTCATCCCCCCAGGCAATGCTCACTGTTCATCCAATCGATCGGCTTCAGTTAGCAGCAGTAGCGAAGGAATCGCTCCATCGGGTTCAGTTAACATCCATCGATCGATCGCTCGGGTTCAGTAACGCGTAGTCTGCAGTGCAATCTCTCGGGTTCAGTTAGAGCCCAATGCCTCGCTCGGGTTCAGTTAGAGCCCAATGCCTCGCTCGGGTTCAGTTAGAGCCCAATGCCTCGCTCGGGTTCAGTTAGAGCCCAATGCCTCGCTCGGGTTCAGTTAGAGCCCAATGCCTCGCTCGGGTTCAGTTAGAGCCAACGCCTCGCATGTGTACGAGTGAAACGCGCATCGCTCGGCCCCCGACCTCCCACCGCAACCGGCAACTCCCCGAAATTTTCCTCCCCCTCGCTTCTACCACGGTTTTTTTCATTATGGACGGCCCAAAGAATGTCATGCAGCTGCATCTCCAACCCACCCAGGACGAAAAGCCCATTTTCTGTCATGATTTTTTGTTATAGAAGTAGGAGCCCACCACATCTATGATGATACCGGGTTTTGTCACAATTATCGTCATAGAAGTGTCATATGTATGACAGGAAAAAAATTCGTTCGGCCCAAAATGTCACGGATGTGTCTTTTTTTGTAGTGATCACTCGTGTCTTAATATTCATGCCATGATTACACATATGATCAATATTATGCTAGGTAGCATTCCACATCAAATTTTTTTATCATTTACCTACTCGAGGACGAGCAGGAATTAAGCTTGGGGATGTTGATACATCTCCGTCGTATCTATAATTTTTGATTGTTCGATGCCAATATTCTTCAACTTTCATATACTTTTGGCAACTTTTTATACTATTTTTGGGACTAACATATTGATCCAGTGCCCAGTGTCAGTTCCTGTTTGTTGCACGTTTTATATTTCATAGAAAACCAATATCAGACGGAGTCCAAACGGGATAAAAACGGACAGAGAATTATTTTGGAATATTTATGATTTTTGGGAAGTAAAATCAACGCGAGACGGTGCTCGAGGGGGCCAGGAGATAGGGGCGCACCCCAGGGAGGCAGGCGCACCCTGGACTCTCCTGGGCTCCCTGTAAGGCGGTTGACGCTCTTCTTTTGCCGCAAGAAATCTAATTTTACGAGAAAATTCTGGGCGAAAGATTCACCCCAATCAGAGTTACGGATCTCCAGATATAAAGGAAACGGTGAAGGGGAAGAATCGAAGAACGCAGAAACAGAGAGATAGATCCAATCTCGGAGGGGCTCTCGCCCCTCCCAAGCCATGGGAGCCAAGGACCAGAGGGGAAACCCTTCTCCCATCTAGGTAGGAGGTCAAGGAAGAAGAAGAAGAAGGGGTCCTCTCCCCCCCTTGCTTCCGGTGGCGCTAGAGCACTGCCGGGGGCCATCATCATCACCGCGATCTTCACCAACACCACCGTCATATTCACCAACATCTCCATCACCTTGCCCCTTCTATATTCAGCGGTCCACTCTCCCGCAACCCGCTGTACCCTCTACTTGAACATGGTGCTTTATGCTTCATATTATTTTCCAATGATGTGTTGCCATCCTATGATGTCTGAGTAGATTTTCGTTGTCCTATCGGTGATTGATGAATTGCTATGATTGGTTTGAGTTGCATGTTTTATTATTGGTGCTTTCCTATTGTGCCCTCCGTGTCACGCAAGCGTGAGGGATTCCCGATGTAGGGTTTGCAATATGTTTATGATTTGCTTATGGTGAGTGGCGTGAGTGACAGAAGCACAGACCCGAGTAAGTAGGTTGTTTGCGTATGGGATAAAGGGGACTTGATACTTTAATGCTATGGTTGGGTTTTACCTTAATGAATCTTTAGTAGTTGCGGATGCTTGCTAGAGTTCCAATCATAAGTGCATATGATCCAAGTAGAGAAAGTATGTTAGCTTATGCCTCTCCCTCAAATAGAATTGCAATAGTGATTATCAGGCTAGTAACGTAGTCAATTGCTTAGGGACAATTTCACAACTCCTACCACCACTTTTCCACACTCGTTATATTTACTTTATTGCTTCTTTACCTAAACAGCCCCTAGTTTATATTTACGTGCTCTTTATTATCTTGCAAACCTATCCAACAACACCTACAAAGTACTTATAGTTTCATACTTATTCTAGGTAAAGCGAACGTCAAGCGTGCGTAGAGTCATATCAGTGGCAGATAGGACTTGATAGAATATTTGTTCTACCTTTAGCTCCTCGTTGGGTTCGACACTCTTACTTATCGAAAGAGGCTACAACTATCCCGTATACTTGCAGGTTATCACCCACTATGGGCACAGGCCTACTAGAAAAATATGAAAGCGTATGCTAATTTAGGCCCAGATATTTTTAGTGGGCTACATGCCAATTTCAGCCCGTAATCATTTTTAGCCCAATTGGAATGGGCTCGATGAATGTTGGCATGTTGGGCTCCTACGAAGCTTTCGGTCGAATACATTACTAAGATAAACCTACACTATACAAAAATAGCGTCGTAATTACTGCAACCTGTGGCAGCATCATAAATGTTGTATCAGAACAAAATAAATTCCAACCATGCAACAAAAGGCCTATTGGCATAAAGTTTACAGTCCTTCCAGATAAAAGCACCATCAGATGTATAGAAGCACAGATCATTTGACTTGAGTGCTAATGTTTCATGCTATAGAATCTGATGGAGCAGCACGATCTCCACCTTTTTTTCGCCATTGCTCTTGAACAACGAAGCGAATGTCTGATAATCTGGTTTTAAAACCATTCATATCTTGACGACATTTCTCAACCACTATTCTTGTTTCCGAAACAACGTCCATTAGGGATTGGACTTGTGTCTGGAGCACAGATATATCACTCTGTCTAGCAGGAAGATTTTGTTCAGTAGGCGATTTGGACGAGGTTACCTTGACAACCAACCCAGAATTACGCAGGAAGGTGCTTTTTGCACTGTTAGTGGAGAGATACTAACGCACTGCAGCAAGAGGTGACATTGTGCCTGTAGTAGCCTCATCACCTTCAGGTGGTTGTGGCTATTCAATCATATGTTCCATAGCTTCCTGAAAGTTTGAACTTGTAGATTAGTGTACCAGATAAGTTACTAATGAGACAGAAACAAACAAAGTAGGTTAAACGTTTATACATAACTTATTTTGGTGAACTACTGTAATACATTAGCATGTATTGTAGTGCCAACTACATAATAAAATCACTTTTGGAACATATGTCCATGTAGCATGCCTACTGTATTGTCTATTTCCTCACAGTCGTTGACATCTAAGGATAAAGGGACATGGTTTAAAGTAGGATGAACATAGTATGAAATCATTCATATCATGGGCAAACAGATATAAAACAAACAGGCTATTTTATCATTGTGTGCGCACGTGAACATAACAACTAGATTACATATCAAGACCAAAAGAATGTCCTTCAGCTCTTTTAAACCATGTAAGGTGAAATGATACGTGAAGACAACTGTGTATAAAAGTGAACAGAGTAACTGACATTGGCTGCAAACCAAGTAGTTAAATGAACACATCGCAGTACCAATAAGTTCAAGGTAGGAGGAGTAAGGACTTACAACAGTGGCTTGAACTGGTGTGCTCATGCCCTTCATCTTGCTGGTGTGGCAATCCTTGAAGATTTGCACTGCATTCGGTTCAGGTTCTTTTTGGTCCGCACGGGCTTTCCTCTGTATTTGGAACAAGTCAATATAGGTACGATAATATGGCACAAAAAAGAAGGAAGTAGCAGCTATTTACAAGAGCCTCGCAATGTGCAATATAGCTATGAGATCCTATTGTCTGTTGAAATTTCACTTTAGAACGGTTGGTTTTGTTCTTCAAACAGTTAGCCTAGAAGAAGATACAGTTGTAAGGCACATACATAAATACAAGTTCAATATGTGGTCTAATCAAATACATATAGCCTACCTGATACTTTGGATCAGAGACCAGTGTTTAACGAGGTTTGTCCAGTCTTCATATGTAATATATTCCACTGGAGATGTTTGGGCGATTTCATTGTTAGCCTTGCCTTCAAAGTGAGGTTTTCTAAGGTGGTACCGATACTGTCACAGAGCAGACCGAAAAACGTGAGCGCATGCTTGTTTAATTGCATCATCTTTCGGATCCAACTTGAACCTCATCTGTTGAAAAAAGAATGTGAGTCTTATTAGGAGGAAGCTAGAAAGTATGGGACAGAGCAAGACAATATTACTAATTGCGATGAATAACATTACTTACGGATAAATGGTCAAGGAAGGTGTTAAACTGGGTATTGTCTTTCTCATTCCTGTACTGGATCCACGTTGGGAGGATACGTGCATGACACCTAACGGCAACAGCTGCCTCTGATACTAACTTGGCCGACTCTATAGCATCACATGGCCTTTTTAAACCTGCCTCGAAATGGATCTCCATTCTTCCTCCTTTAGATTTTGTTAATCTGTCAAGCATTATCCCTGATGTCTGTTTCCGCTTGCGCCGTGGTGCTAGTTCAACAACGGACATGGAAAGTGTTAGTGTACATCAAACTGTAAGAGTACATATAAAGGAGCATGCAACTGCAACTTGACTCGATCAGGTACCGTATTGGTGTTGATGCTCATGAGGTTCATCTGATCTTGCCAAGTCCTGTTGTGTCAGCAGTGCTTCGGAAGTAGTGTTAGGTGTGAAGGCAGCCTGGGAACTGGCTAGTTCTAGAGCAAACGAACGAGTAACTGGTTGAGATGCTGGTGCAGTTGAAGCGGATGCTGCAGCTGGTGGAGCAGGTGATACTATGTTTGTAGATTTAGCCGGTGGACTTGGACCTTCTACTGCACTATAAGTACCAGCAGAATCTCGATGGCAGATCCTTTTCCGTTTCACCCGATGAGTAACAACACTCCCTACTATATTATTTTCCTTGCTCTTTTTTGACTTTGCCATGTCAAGTTGTACCCATAACACAAAAGAATAAAATCACTCTTCAGAACTCATTGATACATGATACACACAAGCAATACTTTGATGTAAGACAACCGTATGAGGATGGAATATGTAAGAAAAACAGGACGACATGACATATTCACAGCTACGATGTGCAAACTAAGCAGAAGGCTTTTCAAGAAAATAGAAGTAATGCAAGCTAGACACCATATGAAAGATGCAACCAATATTAGTCTGCCAAGTTAAAAGTGCCTTGTCATAAGTGGCAATTCGAAAAATTAGAAGTAGTACAACATAGAAATCAATGCAAGATGCAACCACTATCAAACTGCCATGTTAAAAGCGTCCAATCATGAGTGACTGATGCGGGATACACAACAGCAGTACTTTGATGTAAGAACATGGTATGATAGATAGATGCAGCGTATTCTAGACACAAAAAGGCATGTCATATGCACATGTATAACGTATAAACTCAGCAGGTGCAATTTAATCAAAATAGAAGAAATAGAGGCTAGACAACATATGCAACATGAAACCAATTATTGATGACCCACAAGTGTAGGGGATCAATCGTAGTCCTTTCGATAAGTAAGAGTGTCGAACCCAACGAGGAGCAGAAGGAAATGATAAGCGGTTTTCAGTAAGGTCTTCTCTGCAAGCACTGAAATTGTAGGTGATAGATAGTTTTGTGATAAGATAAATGGTAACGAGTAACAAGTAAATAAAGTGCAAAAAGTTGGCCCAATCCTTTATGTAGCAAAGGATAAGCCTGGACAATTTCTAATAATGAGAAAGGAGCTCCCGAGGACACATGGGAATTATCGTCAAGCTAGTTTTCATCACGCTCATATGATTCGCGTTCGGTACTTTGATAATTTGATATGTGGGTGGACCGGTGCTTGGGTACTGCTCTTACTTGGACAAGCATCCCACTTATGATTAACCCCTATTGCAAGCATCCCCAACTACAAAAGAAGTATTAAGGTAAACCTAACCACAGCATTAAACATATGGATCCAAATCAGCCCCTAACGAAACAACGCATAAACTAGGGCTTAAGCTTCTGTCACTCTAGCAACCCATCATCTACTTATTACTTTCCTATGCCTTCCTCTAGGCCCAAATAATGGTGAAGTGTCATGTAGTCGACGTTCACATAACACCACTAGAGGAAAAGACAACATACATCTCATCAAAATATCGAACGAATACCAAATTCACATGACTACTAATAGCAAGACTTCACCCATGTCCTCAGGAACAAACGTAACTACTCACAAAGCATATTCATGTTCATAATCAGAGGGGTAATAATATGCATTAAGGATCTGAACATATGATCTTCCACCAAGTAAACCAATTAGCATCAACTACAAGGAGTAATCAACACTACGAGCAACCCACAAGTACCAATTTGTGGTTTTGATTCAAGATTGGATACAAGAGATGAACTAGGGTTTTGAGAGGAGATAGTGCTGGTGAAGATGTTGATGGAGATTGATCCCCTCCCGATGAGAGGATCGTTGGTGATGACATTGGTGATGATTTCCCCCTCCCGGAGGGAAGTGTCCCCGGCAGAACAGCTCCGCCAGAGCCCTAGATTGGTTCCGCCAAGGTTCCGCCTCGTGGCGGCGGAGTTTCATCCCGTAAGCTTGCCCACAATTTTTTCCAGGGTAAAAGCTCTCAAATAGCAGAAGATGGACACCGGAGGCCCACCAGGGGGCCCAGAAGACAGGGGGCATGCCCAGTAGGGGGGCACTCTCCTGGCCAAAGTGTGGGCCCCCTAATGTATTTCTTTCACTCAATAATTCTTATTAATTCCAAAAAGATGTTTCGTGGAGTTTCAGGATTTTTGGTGAAGTGCAGAATAGGTTTCCAATGTTTGCTCCTTTTCCGGCCAAAATTCCAGCTGCCGGCATTCCCCCTCTTCATGGTAAACCTTGTAAAATAAGAGATAATAGCCATAAGTATTGAGATATAATGTGTAATAACAGCCCATAGTGCAATAAATATTGATATAAAAGCATGATGCAAAATGGACTTATCAATTATCACACTGTCAACTTAGAGAAAGCACCTGCGATGATGGAGTACGGGAGATGAACTCATCATGTAGACTTGGGACTTCAACTTCATTAGTAGTAGTAGTGGCAAATCTAGAGAGTCTCTGTTTGCGTCGGTGCGGAGGACCACCAACATCCCCTAACTTACTATTTTCCTTCCTATTTTCTGATATTGCCTTATGAAGTCAAAACCACAAGAAGATGAATAAAATTAGCTCTGCATAACTGGTTTATGCATGATACAGACGAACACTACTTTGATGTAAGGCAAGCGCATGATAGGAGGATGGAATATATACAAAAAAGACAACATTTCATATTCACACGTACGATAGGAGGATGGAATATGTATGAAAAAGCAGTAAGCGAAAGGCATTTCAACAAAATTAGAAGAAATGAAAGCTAGGCACCATATGAACATGCAACCAATATCACTCTATCAGGTAAAAAGTGTCTCGTCATAAGTGCCATTTTAAGAAATTAGAAGCAGTACAAGCTTGAAGACAATGCAAGATGCAACCTACATCATAGTCCAAAGTTAAATGTGTCTTATGGGTAAGTGATCGTTGCAGGTATAAGTTGTAAGCTACGCAGATGCAATTCAACATAATCAGAAGCAATACAAACTAGACATCATACGGAAAACGCAACCACATATAACAGTTCCAAGTAAGAGCAAGCACCTGTGATGGTGGAGTAGGGGAGATGTGCTCATCATGTACACATATGTTCTAGAAACAGGAACACGTGTTATATTCACAGGCATTATTTGTAAAGTAAGAAGATGCAATTCAAGTTAGAAGCAATACAAGCTAGACATCATACGCAACATGCAACCACATATAATAGTGCCAAGTTAGAGCAAGCACCTGTGATGGTGGAGTAGGGGAGATGTGCTCATCATCTACACAACTACGTTGATTGTCCAGCCTTGTGTTGTCTTGCGAATCTTGTTGGGAGGATGGCGGAGTAGAATCTGTAGAGACCCCCTGTTTGAGTTGCTCCGAAGGACCACCATCATCCATTGCCGGACTAATTTCCTTCAGCTGTAATGATTTTGCATTGTGAAGTCAAACCGATAAGAAAAAGGAATAAAATTCGCTCTTCGGAACTCATTCATGCATGATACTGACAAACACTACTCGGATGAAAGGCAAACACATGATGCGAGGATGGAATATGTATGAAAAACAGGATGGTGTGACATATTCACACCTATGATGTGGTAACTAAGCAGAAGGCATTTCAACAAATTAGAAGCACTGCAAGCTAGACACCATATGAAAGATGCAACCAATATCACTCTGTCAAGTTCAAACTATATGGCGTTTCAACAAATTAGAAGCAGTACATGCTAGAAATCATATGCAAGACACAACCAATATCACAGTGGCGACTTAAAGGTGCCTTATCATAAGTGACTGATGCGGGATATGCAAGAATAGTAGTCTGATGTAGAAACAGGAACACATGTCATATTCACAGGCATTATGTGTAAAGTAAGCAGATGCAATTCAACAAAGTTAGAAGCAATACAAGCTAGACATCATACGCAACATGCAACCACGTATAATACTGCCAAGTTAGAGCAAGCACCTCTGATGGTGGAGTAGGGGAGATGTGATCATCATCTACACAGCTACGTTGACTGTCTAGCCTTGCGTTGTCTTTCGAATCTTGTTGGGAGGATGGCGGAGTAGAATCTGTAGAGAACCTCCATTTCAGTTTCTCGGAAGGACCACCATCATCCATTGCCTTGCCAATTTCCTTCAGCTTTATTGATTTTGCATTGTGAGGTCATACCGACAAGAAAAAGGAATATCATTCACTCTTCAGAACTCATTCATGCATGATACTGACGAACACTACTCTGATGAAAGGCAAAGTCATGATACGAAGATGGAATATGTACGAAAAAATGGACGGCTTGACATATTCACACCTATGATGTGGTAACTAAGCAGAAGGCACTTCAACAAATTAGAAACACTGCAAGACACCATATGGAAGGTGCAATCAATATCACTCTGCCAAGTTAAAACTGTCTCGTCATAGGTGGCGTTCATCAAACTAGAAGCAATACATGCTAGAAATCATATTCAAGACGCAAACCAATATCACACCGCCAACTTAAAGGTGTCCCATCATAAGTGATTGATGCAGGATACACAAGAAGAGTAGTTTCATGTAAGAACATGGTGTGATAGACAGATATAGTATGTACCAAAAACAAGAAAGCGTATCATATTCACATGTATCATGTGTAAGGTAAGCAGATGCAGTTTACAATAATTAGGAGCAATACAAGCTAGACACCATATGCAACATGCAACCAGATATCACACTGCCAAGTTAGAGCAAGCACCTTGGATGGTGGAGTAGGGGAGCGGAGACTTGGACCTTGTAATGCACTATCAGTACAAGGAGAATTGGTACAGATACTCTGTTTACGTTGCTTCATAGGACCACCATCATCGCCTTCCTTGCTCTTTTCCTTCCTCTTTCTTGATTTTTCCTTGTCAAGTCAAACCCACAAGAAAAAGGAATAAAATTTGCTCTTCAGAACTCATTGATGCATGATACTGACGAACACTACTTTCATGTAAGGCAGTCGCATGATAGGAGGATGGAATATGTATGAAAAATAGGACGGCGTGACATATTGACATGTATGATTTATAAAGTGTAAACTAAGCACAAGGTGCTTGAACTTGTTAGAATCGATGCAAGCTATAAACCATATGAAAGATGAAACCAATATCACTCTGCCAATTTAAAAGGGTGCCCTAACAAATGTATTTGACCAAATTAGAAGCAATACATGGCAACAGGCTAGAAATAATATGCAATATGCAACGAATAAAGGTGACTCATCGTAAGTGATTGATGCAGGATACAGAAGAGAGGTAGTTTCATGTAAGAACAAGGTTAATGTTGGAAATATGCCCTAGAGGCAATAATAAAATGATTATTATTATGTTTCCTTGTTCATGATAATTGTCTTTTATTCATGCTATAATTGTGTTATCCGGAAATCGTAATACATGTGTGAATACATAGACCACAACATGTCCCTAGTGAGCCTCTAGCTGACTAGCTCATTGATCAACTGATAGTCATGGTTTCCTGACTATGGACATTGGATGTCGTTGATAACGGGATCACATCATTAGGAGAATGATGTGATGGACAAGACCCAATCCTAAGCATAGCACAAGATCATGTAGTTCGTTGCTAGAGCTTTTCCAATGTCAAGTATCTTTTCCTTAGACCATGAGATCGTGTAACTCCCAGATGCCGTAGGAGAGCTTTGGGTGTACCAAACGTCACAACGTAACTGGGTGACTATAAAGGTACACTACAGGTATCCCCAAAAGTGTCTGTTGGGTTGACACAGATCGAGACTGGGATTTGTCACTCCGTATGACGGAGAGGTATCTCTGGGCCCACTCGGTAATGCATCATCATAATGAGCTCAAACTAACCAAGTGTTTGGTCACGGGATCATGCATTGTGGCACGAGTAAAGTGACTTGCCGGTAACGAGATTTAATGAGGTATTGGGATACCGACGATCGAATCTCGGGCAAGTAACGTACCGATTGACAAAGGGAATTGTATATGGGGTTACTTGAATCCTCGACATCGTGGTTCATCCGATGAGATCATCGAGGAGCATGTGGGAGCCAACATGGGTATCCAGATCTCGTTGTTGGTTATTGACGGAGAGTCATCTCGGTCATGTCTGCGTGTCTCCCGAACCCGTAGGGTCTACACACTTAAGGTTCGGTGACGCTAGGGTTGTAGAGATATGAGTATGCAATAACCCGAAAGTTGTTTGGAGTCTCGGATGAGATCCCGGACGTCGCGGGGAGTTCCGGAATGGTCCAGAGGTAAAGAATTATATATAGGAAGTCAAGTTTCGGTCGTCGGGAAAGTTTTGTGGGTCATCGGTATTGTACCGGGACCACCAGAAGGGTCCCGGGGGTCCACCGGGTGGGGCCATCTATCCCGGAGGGCCCCATGGGCTGAAGTGGGAGGTGAACCAGCCCCTGGTGGGCTGGTGCGCCCCCCCTTGCCTCCCTGCGCCTAGGGTTGGAAACCCTAGGGGTGGGGGCGCCTCCACTTGGCTTGGGGGGCAAGCCACCCTCTTGGCCGCCGTCCCCCCTTGGAGATTGCATCTCCTAGGGCCGGCGCCCCCCCTAGGGGGCCTATATAAAGAGGGGGGAGGGAGGGCAGCCGCACCCATGCTCTTGGCGCCTCCCTCTCCCTCTGCAACACCTCTCCCTCTCGTAGAAGCTTGGTGAAGCTCTGCCGAGATCGCTGCTGCATCCACCACCATGCCGTCGTGCTGCTGGATATTCATCAACCTCTCCTTCCCCCTTGCTGGATCAGGAAGGAGGAGACGTCTTCCCAACCATACGTGTTTTGAACGCGGAGGTGCTATCCGTTCAGCACTAGGATCATCGGTGATTTGGATCACGATGAGTACGACTCCCTCAACCCCGTTCTCTTGAACGCTTCCGCTCGCGATCTACAAGGGTATGTAGATGCACTCCTCTCTCTCGTTGCTAGATGAACTCATATATTGATCTTGGTGAAAGCGTAGAATTTTTTATTTTCTGCAACGTTCGCCAACAGTGGTATCAGAGCTAGGTCTATGCGTAGTTCTCTTTGCATGAGTAGAACACAATTTGTTGTGGGCGTAGATGTTGTCAACTTTCTTGCCACTACTAGTCTTATTTTTCTTTGGCGGCATCATGGAATGAAGCGGCCCGGACCGCCCTTACACGTACGCTTACGTTAGACAGGTTCCACCGACTGACATGCACTAGTTGCATAAGGTGGCTAGCGGGTGTCTATCTCTCCCACTTTAGTTGGAGCGGATTCGATGAAAAGGGTCCTTATGAAGGGTAAATAGAAGTTGGCATATCACGTTGTGGCTTTCACGTAGGTAAGAAAACATTCTTGCTAGAACCCTATTGCAGCCACGTAAAAACATGCAACAACAATTAGAGGACGTCTAACTTGTTTTTGCAGCATGTGCCTTGTGATGAGATATGGCCAAAAGTTGTGATGAATGATATATATGTGATGTATGAGATCATGTTCTTGTAATAGGAATCACGACTTGCATGTCGATGAGTATGACAACCGGCAGGAGCCATAGGAGTTGTCTTAATTATTGTATGACCTGCGTGTCAATGATTAAATGACATGTAATTACTTTACTTTATTGCTAAACCGTTAGCCGTAGTAGTAGAAGTAATAGTTGGCGAGCAACTTCATGGAGACACGATGATGGAGATCATGATGATGGAGATCATGGTGTCATGCCGGTGACGAAGATGATCATGGAGCCCTGAAGATGGAGATCAAAGGAGCTATATGATATTGGCCATGTCATGTCACTATTTGATTGCATGTGATGTTTATCATGTTTTTGCATCTTGTTTACTTAGAATGACGGTAGTAAATAAGATGATCCCTCATAATAATTTCAAGAAAGTGTTCCCCCTAACTGTGCGCCATTGCGAAAGTTCGTTGTTTCGAAGCACCACGTGATGATCGGGTGTGATAGATTCTAACGTTCACATACAATGGGTGTAAGACAGATTTACACATGCATAAACACTTAGGTTAACTTGACGAGCCTAGCATGTACAGACATGGCCTCGGAACACAAGAGACCGAAAGGTCGAACATGAGTCGTATGGAAGATACGATCAACATGGAGATGTTCACCGATGATGACTAGTCCGTTTCATGTGATGATCGGACACGGCCTGGTCGACTCGGATCATGTATCACTTAGATGACTAGAGGGATGTCTAATCTGAGTGGGAGTTCATTAAATAATTTGATTAGATGAACTTAATTATCATGAACTTAGTCTAAAAACCTTTGCAAAAAATGTCTTGTAGATCAAATGGCCAACGCTCATGTCAACCTCAACTTCAACGCGTTCCTAGAGAAAACCAAGCTGAAAGATGATGGCAGCAACTATACGGACTGGGTCCGGAACCTAAGGATCATCCTCATAGCTGCCAAGAAAGCATATGTCCTAGAAGGACCGCTAGGTGAAGCACCCATCCCAGAGAACCAAGACGTTATGAACGCTTGGCAGTCACGTGCTGATGATTACTCCCTCGTTCAGTGCGGCATGCTTTACAGCTTAGAACCGGGGCTCCAAAAGCGTTTTGAGCAACACGAGCATATGAGATGTTCGAGGAGCTGAAAATGGTTTTCCAAGCTCATGCCCGGGTCGAGAGATATGAAGTCTCCGACAAGTTCTATAGTTGTAAGATGGAGGAAAATAGTTCTGTCAGTGAGCACATACTCAAAATGTCTGGGTTGCACAACCGCTTGTCCCAGCTGGACATTAACCTCCCGGACGAGGCGGTCATTGACAGAATCCTTCAGTCGCTCCCACCTAGCTACAAGAGCTTTGTGATGAACTACAATATGCAGGGGATGGTGAAAACTATTCCTGAAGTATTTTCAATGTTGAAGTCAGCTGAGGTAGAAATCAAAAAGGAACATCAAGTGTTGATGGTCAATAAAACCACTAAGTTCAAGAAAGGCAAGGGTAAGAAGAACTTCAAGAAGGACGGCAAGGAAGTTGCCGCGCCCGGTAAGCCAGTTGCCGGGAAGAAGTCAAAGAATGGACCCAAGCCTGAGACTGAGTGCTTTTATTGCAAAGGGAAGGGTCACTGGAAGCGGAACTGCCCCAAATACTTAGCGGACAAGAAGGCCGGCAACACTAAAGGTATATGTGATATACATGTAATTGATGTGTACCTTACCAGTACTCGTAGTAGCTCCTGGGTATTTGATACCGGTGTCGTTGCTCATATTTGTAACTCAAAGCAGGAGCTACGGAATAAGCGGAGACTGGCGAAGGACGAGGTGACGATGCGCGTCGGGAATGGTTCCAAGGTCGATGTGATCGCCGTCGGCACGCTACCTCTACATTTACCTACGGGATTAGTTTTAAACCTCAATAATTGTTATTTAGTGCCAGCTTTGAGCATGAACATTGTATCTGGATCTCGTTTAATGCGAGATGGCTACTCATTTAAATCCGAGAATAATGGTTGTTCTATTTATATGAGAGATATGTTTTATGGTCATGCCCCGCTGGTCAATGGTTTATTCTTAATGAATCTCGAACGTAATGTTACACATATTCATAGTGTGAATACCAAAAGATGTAAGGTTGATAACGATAGTCCCACATACTTGTGGCACTGCCGCCTTGGTCACATTGGTGTCAAGCGCATGAAGAAGCTCCATGCTGATGGACTTTTAGAGTCTCTCGATTATGAATCATTTGACACATGCGAACCATGCCTCATGGGCAAAATGACCAAGACTCCGTTCTCCGGAACAATGGAGCGAGCAACCAACTTATTGGAAATCATACATACTGATGTGTGCGGTCCAATGAGCGTTGAGGCTCGCGGAGGATATCGTTATGTTCTCACTCTCACTGATGACTTAAGTAGATATGGGTATGTCTACTTGATGAAACACAAGTCTGAGACCTTTGAAAAGTTCAAGGAATTTCAGAATGAGGTAGAGAATCAACGTGACCGAAAAATAAAGTTCTTACGATCAGATCGTGGAGGAGAATATTTAAGTCACGAATTTGGTACGCACTTAAGGAAATGTGGAATCGTTTCACAACTCACGCCGCCTGGAACACCTCAGCGTAACGGTGTGTCCGAACATCGTAATCGCACTCTATTGGATATGGTGCGATCTATGATGTCTCTTACCGATTTACCGCTATCATTTTGGGGATACACTCTAGAGATAGCTACATTCACTTTAAATAGGGCACCATCTAAATTCGTTGAGACGAAACTGTATGAATTATGGTTTGGGAAGAAACCTAAGCTGTCGTTTCTAAAAGTTTGGGGATGCGATGCTTATGTCAAGAAACTTCAACCTGAAAAGCTCGAACCCAAGTCGGAAAAATGTGTCTTCATAGGATACCCTAAGGAAACCATTGGGTATACCTTATACCTTAGATCCTAAGGCAAGATCTTTGTTGCCAAGAACGGGTCCTTTCTGGAGAAAGAGTTTCTCTCAAAAGGAGTAAGTGGGAGGAAAGTAGAACTCGATGAAGTATTGCCTCTTGAACCGGAAGTAGTACAGCTCAGGAAGATGTTCCTGTGGTGCCTACACCGACTGGAGAGGAAATTAATGGTAATGATCTCAGATCAAGTTGCTACTAAACTTCGTAGGTCCACAAGGACACGTTCCACACCAGAGTGGTATGGCAACCCTGTCCTGGAAATCATGTTGTTAGACAACGGTGAACCTTCGAACTATGAAGAAGCGATGGCGGGCCCAGATTCCAACAAATGGCTTGAAGCCATGCAATCCGAGATAGAATCCATGTATGAAAACAAAGTATGGACTTTGACAGACTTGCCCGATGATCGGCGAGCGATAGAAAATAAATGGATCTTTAAGAAGAAGACGGACGTGGATGGTAATGTTACCATCTATAAAGCTCAACTTATCGCTAAGGGTTATCGGCAAGTTCAAGGGGTTGACTACGATGAGACTTTCTCTCCCGTAGCGAAGCTGAAGTCCGTCCCGAATCATGTTAGCAATTGCCGCATACTATGATTATGAGATATGGCAAATGGACGTCAAAACGGCATTCCTTAACGGCTATCTTAAGGAAGAACTGTATATGATGCAGCCGGAAGGTTTTGTCGATCCCGAGAATGCTAACAAGGTATGCAAGCTCCAACGATCCATTTATGGGCTGGTGCAAGCATCTCGGAGTTGGAACATTCGCTTTGATGAGATGATCAAAGTGTTTGGGTTTATGCAGACTTATGGAGAAGCCTGCGTTTACAAGAAAGTGAGTGGGAGTTCTGTAGCATTTCTCATATTATATGTAGATGACATACTTTTGATGGGAAATGATATAGAACTTTTGGACAGCATTAAGGCCTACTTGAATAAGTGTTTTTCAATGAAGGACCTTGGAGAAGCTTCTTACATATTAGGCATCAAGATCTATAGGGATAGATCGCGACGCCTCATAGATCTTTCACAAAGCACATACCTTGATAAGATATTGAAGAAGTTCAATATGGATCAGTCCAAGAAAGGGTTCTTGCCTGTATTGCTAGGTGTGAGATTGAGCTCGGCTCAATGCACGACCACGGCAGAAGATATAGAAGAGATGAGTGTCATCCCCTATGCCTCAACCATAGGGTCTATTATGTATGCCATGCTGTGTACCAGACCTGATGTAAACCTTGCCGTAAGTTTGGTAGGAAGGTACCAAAGTAATCCTGGCAAGGAACACTGGACAGCGGTCAAAAATATCCTGAAGTACCTGAAAAGGACAAAGGACATGTTTCTCGTCTATGGAGGTGACGAAGAGCTCGTCGTAAAGGGTTACGTCGATGCTAGCTTCGACACAGATCTGGATGACTCTAAGTCACAAACCGGTTACGTGTATATTTTGAATGGAGTAGCAGTAAGCTGATGCAGTTGCAAGCAGAGCGTCGTGGCGGGATCTACATGTGAAGCGGAGTACATGGCAGCCTCGGAGGCAGCGCATGAAGCAATCTGGATGAAGGAGTTCATCACCTACCTAGGAGTCATACCCAATGTGTCGGGGCCGATCACTCTCTTCTGTGGCAACACTGGAGCTATTGCCTTGCCAAGGAGCCCAGATTTCACAAGAAGACCAGGCACATCAAGCTTCGCTTCAACTCCATACGTGAAAATGTTCAAGATGGAGACATAGATATTTGCAAAGTGCATAAGGACCTGAATGTCGCAGATCCGTTAACTAAACCTCTTCCGCGAGCAAAACATGATCAACACCAGAACTCTATGGGTGTTCGATTCATCACAATGTAACTAGATTATTGACTCTAGTGCAAGTGGGAGACTATTGGAAATATGCCCTAGAGGCAATAATAAAATGATTATTATTACATTTCCTTGTTCATGATAATTGTCTGTTATTCATGCTATAATTGTGTTATCCGGAAATCGTAATACATGTGTGAATACATAGACCACAACATGTCCCTAGTGAGCCTCTAGTTGACTAGCTCATTGATCAACTGATAGTCATGGTTTCCTGACTAATGACATTGGATGTCGTTGATAACGGGATCACATCATTAGGAGAATGATGTGATGGACAAGACCCAATCCTAAGCATAGCACAAGATCGTGTAGTTCATTTGCTAGAGCTTTTCCAATGTCAAGTATCTTTTCCTTAGACCATGAGCTCGTGTAACTCCTGGATACCGTAGGAGTGCTTTGGGTGTACCAAACGTCACAACGTAACTGGGTGACTATAAAGGTACACTACAGGTATCCCCGTATGTGTCTGTTGGGTTGACACGGATCGAGACTGGGATTTGTCACTCCGTATGACGGAGAGGTATCTCTGGGCCCACTCGGTAATGCATCATCATAATGAGCTCAAAGTGACCAAGTGTTTGGTCACGGGATCATGCATTACGGCATGAGTAAAGTTAATTGCTGGTAACGAGATTGAACGAGGTATTGGGATACCGACGATCGAATCTCGGGCAAGTAACGTACCGATTGACAAAGGGAATTGTATACGGGGTTACTTGAATCCTCGACATCGTGGCTCATCCGATGAGATCATCGAGGAGCATGTGGGAGCAAATATGGGTATCCAAATCCCACTGTTGGCTATTGACCGGAGAGTCGTCTCGGTCATGTCTGCGTGTCTCCCGAACCCGTAGGGTCTACACACTTAAGGTTCGGTAACACTAGGGTTGTAGAGATATAAGTATGCAGTAACCCGAAAGTTGTTCGGAGTCCTGGATGAGATCCCGGACGTCACGAGGAGTTCCGGAATGGTCCGGAGGTAAAGAATTATATATATGAAGTCAAGTTTCGACCGTCGGGAAAGTTTTGGGGGTCATCGGTATTGTACCGGGACCACCGGAAGGGTCCCGGGGGTCCATCGGGTGGGGCCACCTATCCCGGAGGGCCCCATGGGCTAAAGTGGGAGGGGAACCAGCCCCTGGTGGGCTGGTGCTCCCCCCTTGGGGGCCCCCTGCGCCTAGGGTTGGAAACCCTAGGGGTGGGGGCGCCTCCACTTGGCTTGGGGGGCAAGCCACCCCCTTGGCCGCCCCCCGCCCCCCCCTTGGAGATTGCATCTCCTAGGGCCGGCGCCCCCCATAGGGGGCCTATATAAAGAGGGGGGAGGGAGGGCAGCCGCACCCATGCTCTTGGCGCCTCCCTCTCCCTCTGCAACACCTCTCCCTCTCGTAGAAGCTTGGCGAAGCTCTGCGGAGATCGCTGCTGCATCCACCACCATGCCATCGTGCTGCTGGATCTTCATCAACCTCTCCTTCCCCCTTGCTGGATCAAGAAGGAGGAGACGTCTTCCCAACCGTACGTGTGTTGAACATGGAGGTGATGTCCATTCAACACTAGGATCATCGGTGATTTGGATCACGACGAGTACGACTCCCTCAACCCCGTTCTCTTGAACGCTTCCGCTCGCGATCCACAAGGGTATGTAGATGCACTCCTCTCTCTCATTGCTAGATGAACTCATAGATTGATCTTGGTGAAAGCGTAGAAATTTTTTATTTTCTGCAACGTTCCCCAACAGTTAACACATAGATGTAGTGTGTACCAAAAATAGGAAGGCATGTCATATTCACAGGTGTAGTGTGTAAACTAAGCAGATGCAATTTACCCTAATTAGAAGCATTACAAGCTAGACATTGTATGCAACATGCAACCACATATCACACTGCGAAGTTAGAGCAAGCACCTGTGATGGTGGTGTAGGGGAAGTGCGGTCTTCAGGTACAAAGCTACGTTCAATATCTTCATTTAGGCTTGCGGTTTCTTGAGAATCATGTGGAAAGGATGAAATTGCATTCTTTATAAGAGTATTGTGTCTCATATTAACCCAGGCGCGTGACTGTCTCATCATAAGCGATAGATGCAGGATACACAAGAACAGTAGTTTGATGTAAGAACATGGTGTGATAGGCAGATGTAGTATGTACCAAAAACAGGAAGGCGTGTCATATTCACATGTATAATGTGTAAGCTAAGGAGATGCAATTTAACAAATTAGGAGCATTGATAAGGGATACACAAGAAAAGTAGTTTGATGTAAGAACATGGTTAATAGAAAGACGTAGTATGTACCAAAAATAGGAAGGCATGTCATATTCACAGGTATAATGTGTTAACTAAGCAAATGCAATTTACCCTAATTAGAAGCATTACAAGGTAGACACCATATGCAACATGCAACCACATATCACACTGCCAAGTAAGAGCAAGCACCTGCGATGGTGGTGTGGGGGAATTGCGGTGATCAACTAGAGAGCTATGTTGACTATCTTCATTTAGCCTTGCTGTTTCTTGAGAATCATGTGGGGAGGATGACACTGTACTCTTTAAACCAGTAGGGCGTCTCACAGTAACCCACTCGGGTGACTGTCTCATCATAAGTGATTGACGAGGGATAAAAAAGAGCATTAGTTTGATGTACGAACATGGTTAATAGACATATGTAGTATGTATCAAAAACAGGAAGGCATGTCATTATCAAAGGTATAATGTGTAAAGTAAGCAGATGAAATTTAACCAAATTGGAAGCAATACAAGCTAGACACCATATGCAACATGCAACCACATTTGACAGCGCGAAGTTAAAGCAAGCACCTGGGATGGTTGTGTTTGGCAATTGAGATCATCAACTGTAGAGCTACGTTTATTGTCTCCAACTGCTGACACTACACCCATTAGAGCGCTGAAACGCTTACTGCTTATCTTCGAATTACACTGGAGCGACTTCTGTCTTTTCTTTTCTGCATTCATCAACACTACGTCATAGTCTGAAATACCCATGCATAAAAAAACAATAGTGTGAGTATGGGTGAAGTGTGTGCACAATTAGTACAGTGTAAAGGTAGCAGATAGCAGATCGGTGAGAAATAAATGACGGGAGACATATGATAGCTCTACAACATGCATGTCACACTAAATTACTACAGGATTCTATGAAAATAACAGTCGACTGAAAGCAAATAGGTCAGTCCATTTTTTCCTGCACAGTCCGATGTACAAAGAACAGGCAGATAGCCTTCATCTACCACCAACCAGTCAGTGTTGACGATCTTCCTCAAAACGCCAGAGACCACCGGCCCAGTATTCCTCCCCTGCCTGCGCCCTCCCCTCGACCTCATCGCACCGCCGTGCTTGGCACCGCCCCCGGCCATCCATTCAAGCCCCGCCGACCTCCAGATCAGGCGCAAGCAGCTCCTGCGCCCCACACCCCTATGATAGACACCGATGCGCCGCTTCCTCGGGGAACATGTGGACTAGGTGCTCCGCGCGCCTAAGCGGGTGCTGCTTCTTTTGATTGCGGTTCGACTGACCCTGAATTGAAATTCAGGCGGGCTACTGACCTCTAGCAAAGGTGACATAGTAAAAGGGAGGAAACCTTGTGCATTTAGTATCACGAAGAAGATGCAGTAAGAAGCGCTCAACTAGTTTATTTTGTGGGATGAATACGGTGTGAGCGGAGACGTAAGATTTGCACGAATAAGGGAAGAGGAGTACCTCTTTCTGCTGGCACTGCTGTGAACTCCTTCTGTTTTTCCGACGATCTTCTTGTTGTTCGCCGGAAACCAGAAGTTGTGGAGGACGGTGCAGCCTTGGACGAACCCATGGCCAAGTTGTTGAGTGTGGTGCGGCGGCCGTCTGTCGGCAGCAGGGAAGCATATCCGAGGCGGCAAACGACGGCGTAGCAGGAACAACTCCGGTGTGGTGGACGGTTGCGACAGTGGAGCCGCAGCAGTGAGGCATAGGACGGCGTGGACGGAGTGGTTCTGGTATGGCGCATGTCGGTGTCGGCATCGTGGACGCAGCTCTGCCTCGGCTTCAGCTGCTAAGTCCTTGAGGGTGTTGTGGTTGCGGTTGCAGTTGCGTTGGACGATGACGTGGGGCTACCGGCTCCGGCGTGATGGAGGAGGGCGGCGGTGGATTGGCCGCTATGGGGTGGAGGACGGAGGAGGCTGGGGTTTCGCGGCTGGTGGAGAGGGCATTTTTGCGCCCATGGAGTATGAATGAGGAAACGGAGGGAGGCGGGGAACTAAGGGGGAACAATGTTTCGGTTTGAGACGCGCTTGTTTGAAATTTGGGAAAAAGTTACAAACTTTGCCCCCATCTAAAATTTCGGACATATTGCGGGTTGGGAGTAGGACAGTCATGTCAGGTGTCCCAAATGTGGGCGGGATAGATTTCGGCCGAGCGCATGGGTGTTTAGGCGCCCACGGCGTACGAATGCTTCTCGGAGGCAGTTGAGACTGGCGTCTTGGTGAAGTTACAAACCTACCCCGGTTTAGACCTTTGGACATCGGGCCGATAGGCTACACGGGGCAGAGTCAGGAAAGTAATTTCCTACCACCAAACATTAGTCTCGCGCGGTTTCGGGTGACCAGAGGCCTATTTGGCGCTTCGTTCAATATTTGGGAGCAGAAGCATTAACGTTTTCGGTTCTATTGAATTGAACTTTCAGGATTTGTCAAACTTCACAAATCTTTACTCTTGAAAATCCTAAAGCTACGATTATTTTGCAATGGAGGGGGAACATTTGAATATACATTGTACACGAGTATATATTAAAAAATATGCAACTTACCTCAGTTCATGCATCGTTCCAGATATAATCTCCTTGGTTGCAAAAAAAAGTTAGATATGTGTATGAATATATATATATATAGCATGTTCAAACTCACAACAAAGATTGATGCCCCCTTTTACATCTGATTTACAAATGCCATTATCTCGTGTTCAAATAGATGAATGCACTTCCTATGAATTTGAATCTTCGAAACCCCCTTTATGTTGAATTCGACATGTATTCTTTTTCATAGCTAGCAATTTGGAATGTATCCATGCAAGTGACAAATGTATAAAGTGCTTCACACTAACAACATGGAGTGCACTAATTAATGTTTATATATGAATTGCAAAAACATCCATTGCCTGTATTTCGAACCGCTCTCACTCTATGGATCGATAATATGAAATAAACACATGCACATGCTAGAATTCAATAGAGTATGGGTGTCTGATAGACCGATTTTCGTCCATACACAATTTGCAAAATTCATGATCTCATCCAAAAATAATAATGCCATTTATATTTTAATTTAATGCGTAGAACCGCCTTTTACACGTAGATGCACTATGCCTCGCCCCGTTCTCACAAACGCGTTATATATCTCTCTATCTAACGCATAAGTGCACACACTTTATATGCATCGGCATTTCTCTTTCACACATGCTCACAATCTCTTTCAGGGTGTCGGGGTGTCTCACGCACATGCTCTCTCTGTTTCTCTCTCTCTCTCTCTTTCTGACTACTATGTACCACTCTTTTCACTAATCTCAGCTGGAAAACACTATTTCTCTCACATGCATATATACACACGCACGGTCTCTACTAGCCCTCTATACGCACATATATGTGCCTACGTGTCTCCCACACGCACATTATATTTAGGCCTCTCTCGCACACATTGCCCCCCCCCTCGACACACCTCTCTCTTAGTAGTTGGCAGCATCGTATCATTCGGTAGGATATCCCTGGCTGTTAGGCTGGATGGTAATACGAGGCAAATTTTTACCCTAGTTCGGATCGGACCCTTGCAGTTGAAGAAAGAGCCTACTCCTGGTACTATATATTAGTGATAAGGGTGTGTACAAAGTACACGTGAATACCAGGCATTATGCGTGTGTGTATACTATCGACGAACTAGCCCCCAAGCTTGTATAACATACTAAGGGCCTAGAGTTAGAAATCATATATAGTCGTCTTACCACCAATGGGGATAGAGTCCTCCGCGACTCTGGTAGCTTCGTGTTGTACGTTGAGTACTCCACATGGGTCTTCGTATAACACGTCTCGGTCCAACCTATATGTGGCGCGGGATGGAACTGACCCATGAGTCTTCATGTTGACCCACCACAACTAGAAATGATGTGCCCACAACACCACACACGCAATCGGCCACTAAGAAAATAAGCATATACAATAGTACAACGGTATCTAGCTCACGATATGTCTCCGTATTTTGTTGATGACACTGACGGACTTTGCATTTGATGCGTGCTCTGTATTTTGTTGACGACACTTACGGTCATTGTATTTGAAGCAAAAGCACGATATGGTCGCTGGACTTCAGAATAAGCTCATCACGGTCACCACATACATTTTGTCGTGCTAACCAACATGTGGTTGGATGGTTAGGAGGACAGTGGTTTCTCGAGCCCACCAAGGTTAAAGTCCTGGTGCTCGCATTTATCTTGTGTTAATTTCAGTATTTTCCAGCGATGTACATTCAGTGGGAGGAGACGTTCCACTCGACTACGAGGCACCTATGGTGACTTCGTAAAATCTCAAGATCATATATGCTGGCCCACTCTCTCGAAGGTGCTCATAGGGGTAGGGTTCGCGTGTGTGCGCTTATAGTGGTGAGTGCTTGCGCGTATATATGAGCCCTTGCGTCTGTACCATGTTAAACAAATACATGTCATGATTATACGGTCACTGGCTCACCCGTACAACTCCGTATTTTGTTGATGACACAATCAATTGACCAGTCAAACGTTCCATGCGGCGCAACTAGTGTTGCACCATCGGGGCGCGTAACCGTGGGGCCCACCTGTCAGCCCGTATATGAAAGAAAGAAATGGTAGTTTGAGTTTGTACTGTGTTAATAAAATAGGAGTACATTTTAGGGTGATCATATAGTCACTGGCTCACCATATAGCTCCGTAATTTGTTGATAACACAATCAATTAACCAGTCAAATGGTCCACATTCAATAGCGCACATTACCATAGGGCCCACCCATCAGCGCGTATATGAAGGATAAAAATGGTAATAAATTAGTGGTCGATGGGTATTCGAAGTCGTGAGACCTCTGGTTGGCAGTCACCGGCGGTTGGGGGGCGTTCATTGGGCGGTGGGGTGGGGATCGCTGGAGAAAAAGCTTGGCATGGGTGGGGGGGCTAGAGGGATGGCCGGTGCGGCGGCGGACTGGCGGTGGGGAGTGGTTTCGGGGAGGGTGGGCCGGCGTGGCGGCGCGGGCCGGCGGCGGGCGGCGGGGGCTGGCGGTTCGGCGGGTGGTGGCTGGCAGCTCAGGGAGGATGGAGTTTGATGATAAACTAGAGGCCCTTGATTTCGTATCCAACAGCTGGAAAATCTAATGACCAGAGATGAAAAAGTCAGTCGACTGACGTGTAGCCTCACCTCGCACGTACACATGCACGCATGCAGGCGTGCAATACTAACACGTACACATAATGTACACACGCACGCATGCTGGCGTGCAACACTGACACGTACACATGCACTCACGAACACACGCACGTAGGCACCCATGCATGTAACACTGAAACGTACCCTTGCATGCACGCAACTCTCACACGCCTGCATGCACACAACACACGACGCAAGACACACGCTCAACCTATATATGCATGCACCCTTTGTTAAGGACATGGATTGTTACGGGTATTAATCAATCTTATCTGTGATAAGCAGAACATTGATGTTTGCAGTGGTCCTTATGAATCACAACGTATCGAACGGGCTATAAACATAGTAGGCTTATCTACATGAAAAAGATGACATCACACTCAATGAACAATCATCGGTTTATGAAATGCTCGCTTCTGACCGCCCTGCCTGCATTGGGTCACTGATATGCATGACATGCACCCAAAGAGCCCACACGTAAGTGGAAGAACGGCGCGGTGTCCTAGGTCAGAGTCGAGGGCGCCACTCGCTGCACGCCCGGCTGAACACGCCTCCGTGCCGCATTCAAATGCCTCCATGGAACCCGCCCGTGTGGAAGCCGAGAAACCCACTCTGGACACACGTCCGTTCATGACCTGGCCAGCGTTAAACGCAATGCCGGCCGACCTCCTCCCGTCCACTGTCTATTTAATCTCCTATTTAAACGAGGCCAAACACCGGCCAAGAATCGCACACCTCCGCCGCTCCCCTATCTCCTCCACCATTTTGTCCACTCTTACAATGGCTTACGAAGAGTACTTATTCCGCATCCAAGCCGGCTGGGTAGCCCGCCGGATACGAGCTATCCAGCTCGCTGATCCACCTCCCTCCCCTCGCCCGATGGAGCCAGTTGCTGCCCCAAGCCGGCGCGCGGTTCAGCAACTCGCCACTCCAGGCCAGCTCGATGAGGAGCTGCGCACGGGCGTCGTTGCTGCCGTCCACACCGCCGCCTTGTACCGCGTCTCCCATTTCTGTGGCCGAGACTCCCATGCCGGCGGCCTCGCCATGCAAGCAGCGACAGAAGCCGGGTGCGCGGAGAGCGACGAGTCGGTGGCCAGCGCCTCCGCGTCCGCCGCCATGATCGAGGAGAAGTAGAACACGGGAGGCCGCCACCGCTTGGGTCCCATGAAGGCCACCGCGGAGGCGACGCTGGCGTACAAAGCAGGTGTCTTGCCGGATCCTTTTGTTGCGAGGACCTTCGTCGACCCTACATTGGCTCCACGGAAGTGGGGAATGTTAGGATGACCTCGAGCCGATGCCGGCCATGGCGAAGTAGTGGCTGGTGATGAACTCGAACCGGTGCCGGCCACCATCATCTTTGGCACCAGCCAATGATATCAGTTGGGCAGTGGGGAAGTGAGCCTTCCTTTGCGCTGAAGCATTTACCTCTGGGGCTCCCGGCAGTCCGGTGATCATCCTGTCGGACATGAGGAACACAAATCGATCGGCGGGCGACCATTTAGGCCAGGTATTATATACCTGTGCTGTCCAGAACTAGCACCGCGTAGTTCATTTGAATGTAATGAAATCCGTCATGTTTGTATGAAAATCCGGTATTTTATATGATTTCCGTCATTGTTTATGTCAAATATCAGTTTGTCTACGTGTTTGCGTGAATGTCGTCCGGTTGGTTGAGTTGTTGTCATAATGTGTGCGGCTACGGTTGGATGGCATAATTTACGGGTCGTCGGTCGGTCTGCGGGCAGCTCGGGCGGCGTTGTGGGACAAAAAAACACAGCTTGTGCGAGCTCGTATCCAACGTGCGCGCTGGAGGATGCATGACAGCATGAGCACCTGAGCCATTCCTCGTTCATCGGTGGCAAAGGCACCAGTGGACAAAAGGGTCGCCAATATTTTGGCTACCCCGGGCAAGATCCAAACAACCCCTCCCAACAGATTCAAATCCCTCGTTTGCCATGGAATTTTGCCATGTGTTGTTTTCATGGACTAGCAAGATGCCCATGCATTGCACGGAACATCAAGATGCATTTTTTTACAAACTCCCGCATGCATGCAAGGGATAATTAATGTCCTCCTTTGCTAGTACCACGAGGCAAACACCATTAATATTGCATCAATTAGTGTTAGTGGCCTTGTATATCTGCAAATTGTAATTTTGATAGTGGCCCCTTGTATATAAAAATGGAGCGAGAAAGATGAGAGATAAGGTGAGGAGGAGTGGGGCGTGGTGGTGACTGGTGGTTGGACTGGGCGGAGGCATGGGGATGGAGGGCGCATTATGTCTAGGTTGTATCTCTCTCTCACACACCCACGTAGGTGGGGGACGTGCACGAAGACAAGAGGTGCACGCATGGCGCACGTACTCCCGTCTCTTTCCCAACCACACCCGTGCGGGTACACGGTGGAGCTCATTTCTGTATGAAAAAGGCAGCCCACGTGGTAATTTGGCACGTGTATTGGTTGTCCACTTGGTGGAGGGAGGATGGTCTACCATGGGTGAACAAACAAATTGCGACTTGACGTGTTATGTTAAAAAAAGAGGCAAACCATGTGGGGCCTACCTTAGAGGCAAGGCTCTATACACTGGAGTACTTTTGATGTGTCCCATCAACTCGCAGAACGAGGAGAAGCTTGCTTAGTACGCCGTCTCCTCCGCCCACGGGCGCGGTGGCTCGCAGGATGAGGTGAAGCTTGCTTACGAGTAGTAGTAGTAGTACTCCTACTACTGTACGCCTTACGCCCGCTCCCTCGCCCACGCGCGCGGTGGCTCGCAGCACAAGGAGAAAATTTTACTACTCCCTCCGTTTACTCCTCGTCCCTACTACGTACCTTGGTTAGTACTCCCTCCATTTACTTATACAAGGCCACTATAAAAAAATACATTTTGCATCTATACAAGGCCACAAATAGTAATCGAGACAAAAGTTACTACTCCCTCCTTTCCAGTTTATGGCTCAATTTCAAAATCTCTCCAACCAAGGTAGACGGTGAGTGGTCGAATTAATGTCGTAGTTTGCACAAGTAATTAGTACGCTCGTTTTTCTCAAGAAGTTATGTTTACCGAGGCATTAATTAGAACGAATACATGAATGACCACTAAATTTCCATGAACTTGTACATGCATTGGTTAGTTTCCTCTTGACACTGCTTGCGTCGGGTGATCTAATGCACCTTGAAATACAACATGTAATGGTACTACTACTAGTATAGTAGAATTGAGACTTACCAGACGGAAAAACGAATGTTTTTTAGATAAGCCCTATAAACCCTAGTGGGTACGTACTCCGTAAAAACAGATTTTTCCAAAACTAGGTCGCTCCCTTTCATGAATTCTGTAGTATACTCCTCCGTCGACGCTCCCTTTCATGAATTATGTACTTCCTGTCGCCAACATGTGGGACATATAGAAACCGGGTCAACGTGTCAAGCACCAAATAACAATGCAGAATAGCAGGGGGGACGCACCCCACTCGTACCGGCCCAGTAGTAGTAATGAGCAATGAGACATCAAATCATAATGCCGCACCTTCCCAGACGGACGAAGCAACCATTATTTCACACTTCGGTTCACCATCATCTCAAACCACGTAGTATTGCTTCTGCCTCAAGAGGGAAACGCACATCGCCTTGGTACATCATGACACGTGGGACCGCATGACAGGCCATGCTCCCCCGCCGATCGCTCGGTAAAATCACCTCATTTTTACTATACTTCCTCTGTATCGGTTTACTACATGGCATGCACGTCGTTCTAGGTTGAGAATTTAACTGGCTATATATGTGATGAACAATACTCTAGCCTTTTGAAAAATGTATACTTTTGTATAGTAGTACTATAGATGGATTGCGCCATGGAGCAAAAATTGAAATTAAAAAAAAAGTGGTACATATAGAGAGCACTCGTCGCCAAATTATGCATATAGTACTACTAAAAAAGCTAGTACGTGCTTAATTGGGGTGCTAAATTCTATTAAAGAAATACTAGTAGTATGTACATACTGAAGAGTTAAAGTAACGAGAAGAAACATAACATAGTTCTGCTGGGGGCTCAGCACAACACACCCCTCAAATTAAACTAAGCACACCTGAAATTAAACTATACAACTAATCCGGTAGACACTACATTAGAAGTTTAGAACCACCATGAGCAATGATACTGCCACCTTACTCGGAGTCCTCGTCCACGTCCTCGACTTCGTCCTTGTCCCTCTTCCTCTTGGCCGATACTTCTTTGCTTGAACCGCACACTTTGTTGTTTCTCTTCATCCAACCCTTGTAGATATTGAAACAAAGGTAGCCATCCATTGCAGGGTAGTGGATGTGGTCTATATCTAGTACATTCCGCTGCCATGCATGACGATGAAACGTGTAATGAGGTTTCTCCTGTTTACGGTATGAAGGATGAACCATGGCTCCTGCCAGGGTCAGCATTGAAGGCTGACGAGAGGGCAGCAGCCGATTCTTCTGGAGGTCGAAGGGATTGCCTACAACGAGGCCTATCCGACCCAAGACTTCTTTGTCGTTCTTAAAGTCTACAGTAACGAATTTCACTGTTTTGTCCTCTAGAAAGTTCTTAAAATCCTGGCACTCAACGTCGGCATGGCATATGTGGTAGACCAAGCAAAGGTTATGTACGCAAACCTGGATCACGGCGGGCTTCTTCCTCTCTTCGTCCTTTAGATCCTTTTCTCGTCCCAGGACTGTGGTGTACTCAACATCTACCCTAGCAACCCACTCATCATCTGAGTTTTCGAACATGCGTCTAAAGCGATAAAGGCATCCTTTCACCGTCGCGGAAGAACGGGTGTAGATGACATCGAACTCATCGTCGGTGATGGTTCTAACCTTGTACTCACTGCCGATCGTGGAGATTTGGGACGCCATGGATTTGGGAGGGGGGTTAGGATTGGTGGAATTGCCGTAATGTGAATGGACGGGACGACTAGGAGCGAACCGCCGTAGTATTGAAGGACGTGCGGGGACGAGTAGGAGCGAACTGCCAGCGTGCAAACGGCAGGGTAGTGGCTTTCCATTCTCCCATGATACAGGCTTTCGAGAGCCCTTGGATCTGAGATCGAACGGTTGCATGGCGTGATTCTAGACCTATGGGTGAATGTCCTATCCTGGAGGGTTATTCTGCAAATTTTCAGCAACTTAGCATGCGACCGTTTGACCTTAGATCCAAGGGCTACCAGCAGCCCTTATCATGGTCGCGCCTACCACGACCGTCGCGTCGCTCGTGCGGTCGCGCCCTTGGAGATTTAACACGGTGCGTTAGGCTATCTGATGTTGGCATGTCATACATAGTCATCACTTAGTCACTCATACTACAACAAGGTTGGCTATAAGTGTATTTTTTTACTTCTCTCTATCTCTTTCTTCGTACTCCCTCCGTCCCATAATATAAGAACGTTTTTGATACTAGTGTAGTGCCAAAAACGTTCTTATATTATGGGACACAGGGAGTACTAGTATTTATTGCATTTTCCAAGGAGTGACCTCTTCCAATGAAATGGTGTTGCTAAGTTTGCTTCATTTAATTAGCTATAGACTCAAAATTGTCTTTTCACCTAGGTACACGCGCTTAGCACCGTTTCTTCCTTGGGTCACCAAACTAGTCTCTCTCTTATTGATTAACTTGCCACATCAGACTTTATGCCCATGTGGCAAGCTTAGCACCTATAGGAGCAAGTAAAAGTAAGTACAATAGTGCGCTTTACATGGCATTTTTGCATATGTGGAGGAAAGAGAGGCACGGAAAAAGTGGAGAAGTGGGCTCTGATGCAAGAGCCATCCTCTACTACATGGTGGAGCATTGGGAGAGGCACCTGTATGGAGGTGGTCAGGAATCGGGAGACTCACGCCGGTCGTAGCGCCGCAGTTAAAATGATAATGGCAAGTCAAATCACGGGGCTCGCTGTCAAATCACACAGCCCTACGTTTGCAGCAGCCTACTCCCTCGTCTTCTCGCGTCTCTGTCAAACCGACTAGGCGGAACCGCCCCGCCTACTGCGCAGGAAAAGCCCCGCCCTCGACTTTTAAATACAACTACATCCGCTTAAGAGTCCAATGATATACTTTTTGTGACATAGTAACTCATATTTAGTTAGTCAAATGGATGACCTAGAACTACGTGCGGGCCCTATAAACTGAGACACCTAAAAATAAAAAACCGAGATGGAGAGGGTAGTTCAGCACGTATCTTTTTAGATCAATATAGTCGGGATTCACCAAGGAGCAAAACCAAGTGGTAGGCTGCTCCTGTCGTGTTGGTGTAGCAACTCAAGCAGGGTCAGTCCGCACACGAAATGGTAACACACTTAACAGGACCCCTTTGGCCGACATGTGGCTCATCCACCGTCTTGTTCCACGTGCGATGCACCAAATTACAGTTCAGGGCAGCGGTTGGAATTGGAGGCACCCCGGTCATAGCGCCGCAGTAGTAGAAAATGAGCGATGAGGGGTCAAATCACAAAGCTCCACCTTTCCCGCATTAAGCTGGACGGACGATGAGGGGCAGCGGTTGGAATTGGAGGCTCCCTTGATGTTTTCGGGGTACGTAGGTATATATAGGAGGAAGAAGTACGTCGGTGGCCGCTCGAGGGGCCCAAGAGACAGGGGCGCGCCCAGGAGGGGTGGGTGCGCCCTCCTATCTCCTGGCCGCCTCGATTGCTTCTTGACTTGCGCTCCAAGTCCTCTGGATCATGCTCGTTCCAAAAATCACGCTCTTGAAGGTTTCATTCCGTTTGGACTCCGTTTGATATACCTTTTCTTCGAAATACTGAAATAGGCAAAAAAAACAGCAATACGGGTTGGGCCTCCGATTAGTAGGTTAGTCCCAAAAATGATATAAATATGTAAAATAAAGCCCATAAACATCCAAAAGGGGTAATATAATAGCATGGAACAATCAAAAATTATAGATACGTTGGAGACGTATCATGCCACGAGGGTTCTAACCTTAAACGGCCTCCCGCGTTTGCTCCAATATCGGCAAAACTTTGCCTGGTTCTCCTTGGTCCATCATGAAACTGACGAATACTAGAAGACCACTGAAAGGAAAACACAATCGCAATGACAATGAAACAAAAAAGAGAGTGAGGATCGGTTACTGCTTTGCAAAAGTTCTTTTTTTTCTCTGAACGAAAATATACCAACATCACGGATCCGCTTACCTTCCCTTCGTTGGGAGAGAAGAACAGTGGCAGATGCGAGTGTTGCCTTTCTCGAAGATGGTGAGGGAGAAGGCGCTTCAGCGAAGAGTGAAATGATGGTTGCTTCGTCCGTCAAACTTAGACTGCGGGGAGGTGGGGTTTTGTGATACGACGACTCGTTACTTCCGCGCTACGACCGGGGTGACTCTCCGCCTGCATACTGCCTTCTAATTTGGTGGATGGCATTTGGGCCTGTGCGCTGCATGGACCGCATGTCGGTGAACAAAAGTATAACAGCATTCAGTAGAGGGAGACATTTCAATGACCTATGAGGAGCCAAAAGCGGTAGAGTGTCTCCACTGTACTAGTAGTAATTGTTTTTCTGGGTAGCTGTAGAGTGTCTCCACTGTACTAGTAGTAATTGTTTCTCTGGGCCCAAGACAAAATAGCCCATCCACACTAGTAAATAGTAAAATCAATTCAAAAGCCCATATATTTACTAAATGAGAGGTGCTACCCACACCCAGCACACACACCCCCCCCCCCAAAAAACATGGGTCCTCTTCTTCCTCCTCGCTCCCACCCACCTCACGTCAGCTCGCTCCACTCGTACCGCCAAATTCCTCACCTCGCTCCTACATAAAACCCCAGCTCCCCTTCGTCCTCACTCCTACAGAAAACCCCCAGCTCCCCTTCTTCTTCTCTCGCACTACAACTAGGCTCGTCACTCGTTACTCTGCTCAAATCCGTGAGCGCGAGGCGACGCCCTCGAGGAAAATGGAGTCGGCTGACCCCAGCGCCAAGAAGATGAGGCTCCCTCCAGCGGCAACGCCTGTTGTAGATCCCGCATCCGGCAGCGCAGGGAGAAGCGGCAACCCCGCCCCCACCGGATCCCAGGAACCCGTAGAATCTCGGGTGGACCGCATCAGCGATCTCCCGGACGCCGTCCTTGGGGAGATCATCACGCTTCTCCCCACCAAGGATTGCTACTGCACCCAAGTCCTCTCAATTCGGTGGCGCCCTCTATGGCTCGCCGTGCCCCTTAATCTCGACTGTCGTCAGCTATCTCTCTTCAATGATTTTGAAATCCCCAGAGCCATCATCTCCTCCCACCAGGGCTCCGTTCAAAGCCTCTACATCCCGTCATGCTACCTGAGCAAGCATACCATGCCCTGCACGGTGGACGCCTAGCTGAAATCCCATGAATTCACAGAACTACAGCTGCTTGAGTTCTACTATTCCCCTGGAAATCACATACCACATACTGAACGCCATGAACTTGTGCCCTCAGCACCGATGTCCATCTCGTGGTTTTCCTCCTCTCTCCACACTGCCACCTTTGCACTATGCTACCTACCAGACAATCTGGTACTAAACCTTCAATTCCCATTTCTCAAGAAACTTTCACTTATGCGGGTTCGTATATCGGAGGCCTCATTGCACAGCATCATCCACTCAAGTTGCCCTGCGCTGGAGTGCTTGGTGCTTGTTTTCACAGTTAGAATCGGTTGTCTCCAAATAAAGTCGCCTAACCTTGTAAGAATTGGAATTTCTTTTGACGGAAGGCAGCTCATCATCCAAGATGCCCCTTCACTTCAAAGGTTGATCCTTGATTCTAGTTATTCACCGTTGCAAATAACCGTCCTCTCTGCGCCTAAACTGGAGACCTTGGGTGTAATACATGATCTCTGTGCTCATTTCAACATGGTGTTTGGCTCCACAGTTCTTCAGGTACTTTATATTATCATCTACACTTGTAACCGTAAGCTGCATTTTAAATTGCTGCGCATAAGTTATATATCATCTTGGAGTAAACATTTTATACTAATATTCTGTTATATGCTCAATGAAGAGTTTCTCCATGGATGGCCTATAAATGGTGCTGGATTCTGTCAAGATCTTATATATCCAAATGAATAGTTTTGATCTGAACAAGATTATTGGCTTGCTGCAATGCTTTCCATGTCTGGAGAAGTTGTATATAAAGGTGATAATTTCACGCACATTAGAAGCCCGCATATAGTGTACTAGAATTAACCGTTCAGATGTTGCTCTTTCGACACTCTTCTTTTAGACCTTAACTGTTTTCAATCTTCATGTCTATTTAGGCAACAGGACGAGGTAAGAAAGTTATAACCAATCGGTGGATTCGTAAGCATCGGGATTTTCTCACTTCTCATGAGATTCGATTGAAGACAATAACGCTAGAATGATATGTAGCCAATCATGCAAACACAAGATTTGTCACATTCTTCCTGCTGAATGCAAGGTTACTATTGTCCATCAGGCTTAAGTTTATCATCAACATGGTTTTAACGAATGGGTATGTCGAAGAGCAAAAAAAGGAGTTTCAGGTGGGCAAAAGAGCTTCTGAACGTGTCGGGCTTCTATTTACAACATATTGTGGTCATAATCTAGTAAATTTTATGACCCAGGATGTTCATTCTATGGACCTGACCGATCCATTTGACTGTGACTGCCGAAAACAGTACTGGAGTTAGATGTTATTGCACTTTTCAATCTGGGTTTTTTTGTAAACCTGATGAACAATTAACCCTCGTGCTTTTCTACAGTTTGTAAGCTGGAGTTAGATGTTCCTGCCCTTTTCAACTCAGTTGTGACTCTCATATTTTCTTTGAAACAAGGCAAATGGCTTGCCATTCGTTTAATTTAGAGTGAAATATTGTAACAAATCCCAACCAAGGGAAATAACATCACTCTCGCTGGCTGCTTGAGCTCACTGTGCATTACAGAAGCCAAGTGATTAGCCCCCACCAGCACCCACACACTTATTTTGAACTAGCACATCAAATGTGATGTAAATTTTCATAGGAAAGGCTGCATGACCATGAAAGATTTGGATTCTGACATTTGGGACCCGTGAGGAAATAGCCTATCCAAGGTGGTGTCGACTTACTAGCCAGTCAACAAATGATTCTGCCTACCAGTCGTTGGATTGACATCCAACATCTGTCGTGTATCTTCTATCTCTTGTCTTCTTCTTCCTCCAGCCGCCCAAACCAAACCACCCCGTCGGCTCCGCCTGCTCCCGCCTCCCATGGCTGGCTGCGCCTCCGCCGCCCTACCGTACGTACCTTCCAACGTTGGCTAGTCCCTCCCTCTATTCCCCCACACGTCCTGTTATTCTCCAGCGATGTCAACCCCAACACGCACCCGCGCCCGAACCAGTCAACCCTCGTACTCCCCTCCACCTGCGACTGGACCGACGCATCTTCCATGGCTCCTGTTCGTTCCGTCCGAGGCCTCGCCGTTGTCCTCCGCCTTGTGGCCTTGGTTCGCTCGCCGTGCGCGGTGCGCCGCCCTCTTGCGTTGTCAACGTCGTCAACAACCGAGAGGAACAAGGAGATGACTGTACGTGGAGAGGATGACAGTAGGGACCCACCAGCGTCATGGCAGTACGCAAGCAAGTGCCTCTATATTACAAGCCCAAAAATATGGTTCCTCCTAATGGTTGGACATCTGGGGCTCACGCCATTGTCAACATAGTCAATAAACGAGAGAATTACACTACGAGCGGCTCACACCAGGGACCCAGCAAGTCGCGCAGTTTTTTTTTTGAGGAACAAGCAGTTGTTATTTATACTAGTTTTAGCGACGGATCAGGGTAACAACGGGGTTGTGCGGGGGCTATGGACCGTCTAGCCAGGGTTTTATTTATGTTTACCACATCATGAGCCCAGTTGTGTTTTTTTCTTGCTGAAAATGGCTAGCCCAGTTCTATTTTTTTAAAAGAAATACCCAAACAAAGCCTACTTGCTTTATCGGCCCTGCTGGGCTGCAAATCTTTCAAGACAAGGAGAGTTTCATTCGGTTTGCCCAGAAATGGGCTGTACATTTTTAAAACACATCAATCCGGGAATTAGTTTCAATTCTTTTCATTACAAGATCTTAAATTCCATTGATTTTTATGCGTGGACAATTATTTGGATTTTATATTTATATAAATTATTTTTCAAAATAGTTTGGATGTGAATCGATATTTCTGGATTAAAAACAGTTGACTGCATCGAAATATGCAAAATTTCGTATACTTTTTAACCGTGGCCACAATATGTGTGTAATGCTAAGAAAAATAAGATGGGCTTAAAAAAATTCTTAAGAATTAGCAAATGGGTTGTACATTATTAGAAATAATGGCATATGGGATGTATGCTGTTTTCCACAGATTTGAGGCTGACTTGTGCGCCTACTACAGGTTGACGCGTATGCTTTCATAAAAAAGGTTGACGCACACGCAATGCCCTGTCAACTTAGTCAACACACGAGAGCAGTGATTGTTGGATGTCCATCCAACGGCTGTTGTGCTTCTTCAATCTCTGCTCTTCATGCTCCAGTCGCTCAAACAAGCGCCGGCGGGACTGCCTGCTCCCTCCTCCCGCGGTCGGCTATGCTGCCGCGCAGGCCTCACGGCCCCACCGTACTCCCATCGTAGGCCTAGCCATCCCTCTACTCACCCACACATGATGTTATTCTCCGGTGACGGCAGACGAACCAGTAAACCCTCGTACTCCTCCGCGTGGGAAACAACTGCCGAGTATTCCCTGGCTCCGTGTTGTTCCATTCCTAGGCCTCGCCGTCGTCCACCGCCCTGGTGCTCTCGGCACGGCCTGGTCAACGTGAACAATGAACGACATCCATTGGAAGTGGACTGTACATGGAGAGGCTGACAGCTGGGTTCACGGCCGCACGCAAGGAAATGCCTCCTTAATACGCGCAAAATAATGATTCCTCCACCTGACCGCTAGGACCCACAGGAAGGGCCTCTGTATTTCGCGAAAAAAATGTTCACCCCGCTGACAGGTCGGACCCACCAGCTATATGTTCGCACACAAGGAAGTGCCTCCTTATTACGCCCAAAAAAATGAATACCCCCCTGCTAGCTGGGACCCACCATATTGTTGGGCTGACTTGTGGGCCCACTAAGTTGATGGGGACGGAGGGCTTTGTCAACTTAGTCAATACTCCAGTGACCGTATGATGTCCATCCAACGGCCATAGTGCTTCTTCAACCTCTGGTCTTCTTGCTCGAGCCGCCCAAAGCAGCGTCGGTCATGCCGCCCGCTCCTGCCTCCCGTGGCCGGTTGTGCTACTATGGAGGCCTCACCGCCCCCATACTACTCCCACCACTGTCTAGGCCATCCCTCCACTCACCCACACCCCCTGTTATTCTGCGGCGACGGCAACCTCACACCGCAGCCGAACCAGTGAACCCTCGTACTCCTCTCCGCACGGGCTTCCACTGCCGCGTCTTCCCCGGCTCCACTTCGTCCCCTTCCTAGGCCTCGCCGTCGTCCACCGCCGTGGTGCTCTCCGCGCGGCGTGGTTAATGTGGTCAAGGCACGACTTCCATCAGAAGAGTACTGTACATGGAGAGGCTAACAGCTGGGTCCACGGCCACAGCCCAGTTTTTTTGTGATTTGCCAAGTAAGTCGCTTTGTCAGGCCTGTTGAGGTGCAAATCTTTCAAGACGAGGAGAGCTTCCATTTGGCTGGCCGAGAAAATGGTCCATCAGTAATGAGAAATGGGCTGTACATTTTTGAAACACATCAAAACGGCAATTAGTTTCAAATGTCTTTTTTTTATTTCGAGATTTTAAATTACATTAATTTTTATGCATGGAGAATTTGTTGGATTTTATATTGATATACATTTATTTTTAAAATCAGTTTGAATGTCAGTCAAAATTTCGGGATTAAAAACAGTTCGGAACGCACCGAAATATGCAAAATTTCGTATAATTTTTTAACCGTGGCCACAATATGGGTTGTAATGCTAACAAAAAGAATATGGGCTTCAAAAAAACCTTAAGAATTAGCAAATGGGTTGTAAATTATTAAAAATAATGGCAGATGGGCTGTATTCTGTTTTCCACAGATTTGAGGCTTTCCTAAAAAAAGGTTGACGCACAAGCAGTGACTATTGGATGTCCATCCAACGGCCGTCGTGCTTCTTCAATCTCTGCTCTTCCTGCTCCAGCCGCTCAAACAAGCGCCAGCGGGACTGCCTGCTCCCTCCTTCCCGCGGCCGGCTATGCTGTCGCGCAGGCCTCACCGCCCCATCGTACTCCCATCGCTGGCCTAGCCATCCCTTTACTCACCCACACCTGCTGTTATTCACCGGCGACGGCAAACAGACCAGTAAACCCTCATACAGTCGTACTCCCCTCCGTGTGGGAAACAACTGCCGAGTCTTCCCTGCCTCCGTGTTGTTCCTTCCTAGGCCTCGCCGTCGTCCACCGCCTTGGTGCTCTAGGCGCGGCCTGGTCAACGTGGTCAACGACCGACATGCATCTGAAGTGGACTATACGTGGAGAGGCCGACAGCTGGGTCCACGGCCGCATGCAAGGAAATGCCTCCTTATTACGTGCAAAATAATGATTCCTCCACCTGACATCAGGGACCCACCGAAAGGGCCTCTGTATTTCGCAAAAAAAAGTTACCGCCGCTGACAGCTCGGACCCACCAGCTATATCTTCGCACGCAAGGAAGTGCCTCCTTATTACGCACAAAAAAATGAATACTCCCCCTGTTAGCTGGGACCCAGTAAAGTGACAGGCTGACTTGTGGGCCTACTAAGTTGACGGGGACGAAGGGCTTTGTCAACTTAGTCAATATGCACGTTCTAGCTCCAGTGATCGTACGATGTCTATCCAACGGCCGTAGTGCTTCTTCAACCTCTGGTCTTCTTGCTCCAGCCGCCCAAACCAGCGCCGGTCATGCCTCGTGCTCCTGCCTCCTGTGGACGGCTGCGATGCGGCGAAGGCCTCACCGCCCCCTACTACTCCCACCGCTGACCAGGCCATCCCTCTACTCACCCACACCCCCTGTTATTCTGCAACGACGACAGCCTCACACCACAGCGAACCAGTGAACCCTCGTACTCCTCTACGCGTGGGCATCCACTGCCACGTCTTCCCCGGCTCCGCGTAGTCCCCTTCCTAGACCTCGTCGTCGTCCACCACCTTGGTGCTCTCGGTGCGGCGTGGTCAACGTGGTCAAGGAACGACTTCCATCGGACGTGGACTGTACGTGGAGAGGCTGACAGCTGGGTCCACGGCCGCAGCAAGGAAGTGCCTCCTTATTACGCGGAAAATAATGATTCCTCTATCTGACAGCTGGGACCCACCAGACGAGCCACTGTATTTCGTGAAAAAAACGTTTCCCCTTGACTACTGGGACCCACCAGCTACATCTTCGCACGCAAGGAAGTGCGTCCGGGTCGAAGCGTACATAGCGTTGTCATTCTGGTCGCGAACGTGTACATACATACTGGTCGTTGTAGAGGCGCGCACGTGTCATAGTACAGGCGCGCACGTAGCATGTACACGTACGTACAGCGGCCAGGGTGCGAGAAAGAAAATACGGCCACGTACGTATATACGGGCAGGGTCTCGAACGCCTACTCACGCATATGTACGGCCAGGACTCGTGTACATGGCTAGGTCGGAACGGTGAAACAGCGTCGTCGTCGTGTTCATGAGGAGGCAACATAATGCTCATGTTCATGGGGAGGCAACGGAATGCGTCGTGTTCATCGGGAGGTAACGGAACGCGTGGGAGCCAACCGGCTGGATGGGAATGAAATGCGTTGTCGTGTTCATCGGGAGGGCTTGGACGAAACAGGCGATTGAAACGAGGCCTGGCGTACCGCAGAACGGAGGAAACGGCCTTGTGTTCGACCGGCCACGTTCGAAACGGGATCCTGTTCATCGGAGGGGTCTGGCGTACCACAAAACGGAGGAAACAGACCTCCTACGGTCGAAACGGGGGTCCTGTTGATCGGGAGGGGTGTGGCTTACCGCAAAACAGACGAAACGGACCTCCTACGGTCGAAACGGGGGTCCTGTTGATCGGGAGGGGTGTGGCGTACCGCAAAACGGATGAAACGGACTTGTGTTGGAGTGCTACGGTCGAAACGGTGGTCCTGTTCATCGGGAGGGGTGTGGCGTACCGCAAAACGGGACTCCACGGGATACTGTTCATCTCCACCGTCGACCTCCTCTAGCCTCCACGGGCTACCGTCGACCTCCTCCAGCCTCCACGGGCTCCTGTTCATCCAGCCTCCACCGCGCGCTACTCCACCGGCTACTGTTCAACCACCCCTCCACGGGCACCCCTCCACCGTCTACTGTTCATCCAGCCCTCCACACCATGGGGTCCTGTTCATCCAGAGGCAATGCCACCGCTCACTGTTCATCCAAACCCCCCGCAACACTCACTGTTCATCCCAGAGGCAACATCGATCGGCTTCAGTTAGCAGCAGTAGCGAAGGAATCGCTCGATCGGGTTCAGTTAACAGTCATCGATCGATCGCTTGGATTCAGTAACGCGTAGCCTGCAGTGCAATCGCTCGGGTTCAGTTAGAGCCCAACGCCTCGCTCGGGTTCAGTTAGAGCCAACGCCTCGCACACACGCGTGTACGTGTACGAGAGAAACACGCATCGCTCGGTCCCCGACCTCCCACTGTAACCCTGAACTCCCCAAAATTTTCCTCGCCCTCGCTTCTACCACGGTTTTTTTCGTCATGGATGGCCCAAAGAATGTCATGCAGTTGTGTCTCTGGCCCGCTCAGGACGAAAAGCCCATTTGCTGTCATGATTTTTTGTCATAGAAGTAGGAGCCCACCACATCTATGATGATACCGGGTTTTGTCACAATTATCGTCATAGAAGTGTCATATGTATGACAGAAAAAAGTTTAGTTCGGCCCAAAATGTCATGGATGTGTCTTTTTTTGTAGTGCCAGGGGCAAGCTACGAAGCAGGAAAACTGTCGGAGAGCCTTTGCGCGGAAGCCAGCAGAGCATCCAGATAGAACTGAAGCCGGTCACGGTCTCTCGGCCTAGCGAACAGATGCCAGTGCTGCAAGAAGGCAAGACATTTGAAGAACGAGCCAAAAGCACGCCGCGGGAACACCCGCTCAATCACCATCTTATTGCGAGTAGTTCAAAGGATCGACATCATAGCCGTAAAGATGAGCTAAAACAGTCGACGCTTATGGCCAACCTGAATGGCCCTTACCTGCAGAAACTCTGCAAGGTCATAGGTCTTCCACTCCGGTCCCAAAGCATCACGAGCAAAGCACCAAAGTGCATGCGCTGCTACGCATGAAAATAAAATGTGCGTTCTCGTTTTCGGGACGAGGCAAAGGCCATTGCCCGGACCCTAGTAGTCAGTAATACCAGGTAGAAATACTCGGAAATAATCAGATATAGGAAAAACAGAGGAAATTGTGTGGCAAGAGTGGAAACTTGGGGATTTGGGGGCTCGCTATGGTATGGTTTTTCAATTGAACACCCGTGAACCACTAGACGATCCTTCCGCATGAAAACACAATAATGTGTGAGTTGAATATTTTAAATTATGTGACAGCTGGAGCAAATTATTTTATGATAAAAAAGGACGTTGAGCTATGTCGTCTAAACTAAGGCAACGCTATAAAGTGAGCCTATTTAAATGTTGATAATGAATATCAGCGCTTAATCAACTTGTTATGTTATACTATCTTATATGCACACATCAGTTTTGACAAATGTCTTGCTGTCCATAAAGAGTATCTACAGCCGGATCCCTTATTTTCTTTCTAAACGTTTGAAACATCCACCTAGTCAGTGATCGGTAAAAAAAATGACCCAACTGAACCACACTTCCTCTTTAAACGTCCGATCTAACTTAGCGTCGTAAATACAAATTTCGGGGCAATATGAGAGGGTCACGCGGTCCCACTTGCAGTCACCCGGCCCTCCTTCCTCTTTGTCACTTGAAGCAGGCAACAGTGCGGGCGGAGGAGGCGGTTGGGTCCGGCGTAGACGGGGGAGGCAGGTCACGACGGTGTGGGCGGAGGTGGCGGCTGGCTAACCACTGCGTGCTGGCCGTCCGCATGTGCGCTGCTCGTGTCCGTGGCCAACGCGCACTGCGTGCGGGCCGTCCACACTCGCGTCCATGGCCGTCGCGTGCTGGTCGCCGTGTGCATTCCGGCTGGCCGCGCGCCGGGTACAAGCTGATTGGCCGCGCTTGCGTCTGCTGGTCGCGTCCGTGGCCGCCGCGTGCCCCGTACTGCCTTCCGGCGTGCAGGCTGGTTGGCCGCCACGCGCCGCCTGTCGCTCGCGTCTGTGGCGTCCGCGCGCTGCACGTCGCGTGCTGCTCATGCGCCGCGTGCGGCTGGCCTGCCGCGCGTGCAGCAGCAGCCTCATGCGGGCCGCGTGCGTGCGTGCACAGTCGCGGCTGGCCGCTGCTGCTCTGCGTGCTGGCTAGCTAGCACGTGCACATAGCATGTTCGATGAAATGTCTCATGCAGAAAGCGAAAGTGGGGCCTGAAAATGAGGGCTGTGATGGTTTTACAGAGAGAAAGCGAGGGTGGAAGAGGACGTGCTCGGGCACTGACTAGACGCGTCCGCCAACGTTTGAGAGCTCAAATTAGGTAGACGTGGCTTTAGATGCTATAAGGCTAGTAAAAAATTTTGGTATGTTATCTGAATCTTCACGGGGTTCGTTTGTGACGCTTGTAAATTCCAGGAGCGAACACTTCGGATTCTGTCAGGCGTGCAAATTTGATTGCGAAACATGATGTATGGGGGCACAATTGCACCAAACCGGAGGCTAGGAAACCATGATTTCACGCCACCTTCACCTCTGACCCCTCTTATTTTTCCCTTGACGGCACATCTCTTTCACCCCACCTTGAGTGCTAGAGGACAAGTCTATCGCTAACCACAGGAAAACGTACACAGCAGCATCCAAATCACAGCATAATAATGTATGGTGAACATGCCACTCGACCGCCCAGCACAGTTGTCACTGCACATATCAAACACTTCTGTGAGCAATCAAGGATGAAAATTGTCACTGGTCTCTTTCTTGGAATGACTTTCCTAACAAATCTCCCTGGACGAACTAGTCACAACAACGACGCAAACCATTAAGGCCTTGTTCGGTTAGGCAGGGTTTGGAGAGGTTTGAAAGGGATTGGAGGGGATTAAATTCCTTGCAAGTCAAAATCCTTGTCAAACCTCTCCAATCCCTGTGGCGAGGGGATTAAACGAACAGGGCCTAAAGAGTTCCATGATGAGCTACTAAGTAGGACCTCCATATTCGATAAGCTCGACAGACTGAATCTGCTAGTGCCAGCAGATCTTTGAGGAAGATCTTCTCTGTTTCTCTCTCTACTACACTAGTATACTTGTCACTGGCCAAGCCAGACATGTCTTTCGTCTGGAGCCTACCAGCCAAAGCCAATCACTCGACGTTGAGCTTCCGGGAACAGCAGCGCCGGGTCCATGGTGAGCTGGGCGTTTGGCACAGTGCCAGGCATGCCAATTATTCTCCCACCATTCTGTTGGCTGATTGGTGGTTTGTTCCGTTTGTTAACTTTCTGTCTCTATAGCCTTCCGCGCTGCTTCCCTCTGACCCTCTCTCCCTCCTTTGTGTGTGTCCTCTACTCTACTCTCTGTCTGCATATAAATAGGCCACCCGGGGCAACTTGTTGCTGATAAGAGGTAGTAGCTCATCTTGCACTGTCAAATTGCACAGGGCAACTCTACTGACAAGCTAGACAAGGCTACAGCTCGTGAGAAACATTGTGCAAGCAAGATGGTCAAGGTTCGTTGCTAATCAAGCAAAACTTTAGTGTCTATTGCTCAGTTTTGTGCGTCGGTCTGAACGTGTTTTTGCTCTGTGTTGCAGCAAAAGATTGTTCTCAAGTTGCCGTTGGATGGCGAGAGGAACAAGAGGAAGGCCTTCAAGGCCGCTGTTGGCATGGCAGGTATGAAGAAGCCAAGCCACTGATCATGACAAACAACAGTTTATCTTCTTATGTTCGTTGGTTCTTAAAGGAAGGTGGTGAATTCTACAGGTGTGACATCCGCGACGTTGGAGGGGGACAAGATCATCATCCTCGGCGACGGCGTCGACCCGATCGCGCTGACGACGATGCTCCGGCGCAACCTAGGAAAAGCCGAGCTCGTCAGCGTGTCGTCCGGCGATGACAAGAAGAAAGATGGCGGCTACGGCTACGGCGGAGAAAAGAAAAAGGACGGCTACGGCTACGGCAGCGCCGACGGTGGCGGCCGCAAGGACACCAAGGGTAACGGCGGTTACCATCAGAATGAGGTGGCGCCGATCCCGTACCCCGCGTACCACCAGTACAACGCCATGCCGTCCTACCCTGCTTACGCATACGCTCCGTATCAGCAACAGCAACAGGATCCCGGTTGCAGCATAATGTAAGCTAAGGTGCCGACGAGAAAAGCTCGGGGAGACTCAAAGACTTAGTCCAGGACAAGACAAGCTTTCATTTCAAAATAAGTTCAGGATAGGCTTAGAAATCCTGAACTGATCAAGCGAAGTACGATGAAGCAAGAGATTAGCTGGCTGCTTGAGCTGCACGTACATGTACATAGCTTGTGGAAGCATCTGCAGTGGTTGTCTGTAAATTCAGGGCTTCAGTTCAGAGTGTCCTAGTGTTGTGGTCTGTGCAAGATTGAAAAGGGTGGACGGAATTAATGGAACAGAGAGATGCATGTTGCGCAAAAGCACACTGAACTTTTCAGAAAGAAAAAACTTCCAATATATTCATTGCAGTACAAAGAACACCCGATGTAATAAAAAGACCACCTAGCGACGAATACATGCACTAAAGTGAGTTGAAGGCATGCCGCGTTGTTGCCCCTCCCTCACCGGAGCCGGACAAAATTTGTTGTGGTAGACGGTTGGAAAGCCGTCGTGCTAAGGCCGGCAAGACCAGTGCATCAGAACAACAACCGTTGCTGATGAAGAAAAATATAGATTAAAAGAATCCAACATGTAGACACATGAAACGAAGACTGAATTCAAGCAGATCTATCGAAGACCTACACTAACTGAATTGTGTGATATCCGTCAGAGACAGACCTCCACACGCCCTCCAACAATGCTAAATGCATTGCCGAGGCAAGGGCTCGGTGAGGAGAAACTTATCCCATCTTCATGGAGCCTCCACGGCCTCACCTTACTAAGCATGACACAAAGCCTAAATAAACTTAGAAATACCTAAAAATGAAGTAGGAATCCTCCCACCTGCAAGGTCGGGGTCCACCACGCCTCAGTGGCCCTAGGGCCACCAAAGACTAAGACCAGGAGGTAGAGGAACCCTAAACTTTTTTTCTTTGGAGAGGAGGCGGCGACTGTGTAAAGCAACATGTTAAAAGCTCATATGAATTATATCTAAGAAAGGAAGAAGCTAATGAAACTTTACAGCAGCAGCAGCATTAGCTATATGTAAGTTGGATATTTTATCTATTTGATTCGGTTGATTCTGGAAGAAGACAATGGGCAACCTAGAGACTGAAGACGATGGTGTTGTAGCGAGTACAGGGAGGCATGGGGAAGACCGGCGAGGACGCGACACAACGTTGCATGTGGAGGGCAACCGAAAGGTTGACTGGTTCGGATGGGGGAGGGAGGTGCGGGCTCGCCGGAGAAATCTAGTGCTCGGGAAAGGTTTGGAGGGATAGTGGGGCGATGACATGAGGGAGGGCGGGAATGAAGTGGAGAGGGAGAGGGGAAATCAATTAACCCTTTTTCTCGATGCCTAACGTATAGTCTGTTTTGGGAGGGGGAGAGGGGTGGTTCTGGCGTATAGTCGGCCCCAAACAAAATATATAACTTTTTTTAGACTAATAAAAAATTCTCTTTTTTTTGAGACACACACACAAAAAAATTCATCTTTTCCGGGGCAACCGGACGGCGATCAGAGTTGAGCCGGGTCCAATAGAAAAGGCAGGCCGGGCCTGCCAGGCTATGCTTCACATGAAGGGCCTGGCTTCATGCGCGATTGATACCATGGCCTAGACCTTTTCCTCCATCCCCATGAGAAGAACAAAATCAAAGAGAGAAAGAAAGAAGGCTATTGGCCTCTCCAATTTCCGGGCGCCGGGAAGAGAAGAAACCCTACCCGACCTCTGATTCCCCAATCGCCATCCCTCCTCCGCCGCCACCCATGGCGTCCGCGGCCGCCACCTCCGCCCCGCTCCGCCTCCTCTCCTCCTCGCCCCTCTCCAGGCCGCTCCTGTCCAGGCCCCACCTGCTCACCCTCTCCCGCCCCGTCTCCTTCCAGCGCCTCGCCGCCAGGTCCGCCGCCTCCCCGACCCCCTCCACCTCCTCCTCCGCCCCCGACCCCGCCCCCGTCGACCCGGCGCAGCTGCCCCCGGCGCTCAGGGACATCATCGCGCTCTTCCAGTCCGTGCCCGACGAGCGCACCCGCTACAAGCAGCTCCTCGCCTACGCCGCCCGCCTGCCGCCCATGGACCCGGCGCTCAAGTCCGACGCCAACCGCGTCCGGGGCTGCGTCTCCCAGGTCTGGGTCCACGCCGCGCCGGAGGCCGAGGCGCCCAGCTGCGTCAGCTTCCAGGCCGACTCCGACGCGCAGCTCACCAAGGGCCTCGCCGCGCTGCTTGTGCTCGGCCTCTCCGGCGCGCCCGCCAGGGACGTCGCCATGGTGCCCGTCGAGTTCATCGAGATGCTCGGGATCAGGCAGAGCCTGTCGCCCTCCAGGAACAGCGGCCTGCTCAACATGATCAACCTCATGAAGCTCAAGGCGCTGGAAATCGCTGCGGGCCAGGAGGTGACTGGCGGCCAAGAAATCCGCCAGGAGCATACTGAAACGCCTGCCGTGGAGAAGGAAGAGCCTCAGTTTGAGGCTTTCGGTGGGCAAGTGCATGAGAGTTCGGAGGCGGAGAGGCCTGAGGAGGAGGAATCCGAGGAGGAACCGGCTGCTGTTGTGGAAGGAAATGGCAGCCTTGGAGGTGGGAGGAAGGAGAGGATAAGGGATAGTTTGGAGAGAGGGCTTTCACCAGTGGAGCTCAAGATTGAGGACATTTCGTATCAACACAGTGGGCATGCCGGGGTAGCAGGTAGCGATGGAGAGACGCATTTCAATGTGCGGGTGGTGTCCAAGGAGTTTGAGGGGAAGAGCATGCTCAAGAGACACAGGGCTGTGTATGATCTCCTGCAGGATGAGCTCAAGAGTGGGCTGCACGCGCTGTCCATCGATGCAAAGACACCATCTGAAGTCTAGGTACTGCATATATCGCAGTGCTGCCCACGAGGTTCATTTTTGCCACATTGTAGATTTCTCTAGAATAGTGCTTCTCACTTGCTGAGAACTCTTCTTTTTTTCACAATTCTCAATGGCTTAAAGATACGTCACATATGATAATTTTTGTGCCAGCAGCGGATGATGGTATTCCGGGTATACTAAACTTAATTTTTTTCGCTGATTAAACTTTCATGATGCTAATAATATTGAGTGCAATGGTTCTCTTCACCACCCAATTACATAACATATACATTGCATGATTCCAGTTCTTTGAGGTATGTTGAGTGGTATTATGTGAATCCTAAGCATCAACTAGTCCAGCCGCTCATCCTAGTTCCTTGGGTTCAGCTTGTCCTCCTTGATGTCGTAGCCTGGAAATCAGATGTATAGGTTTCCAAGCTGTGACAGATTAATCAACTTATATACAATTTATGCCTGAAATAATGAAATATAAAACTACAGTAGAATCTGTTTATCCTCGATGGTGGTCATCTCGATCATCATAAAGTTTAAATAATTTCATAACACCATGGACACTGCTGCCTCCAACAAGTGCCTCATGCAAATTTATTCCAGACACAGATTATGTTTCTCTTATCTGGACTATGCAGAAATGATATACTTAATTGTAATTAATTTAAGAACTCAGAACTACCGATTCAGACATAAGGATGTTACAGTAATTGGTTGGTTGCTGGTTCAGAATGAATGTAGTTTCTAAAGAACTGTGTAGTCTTTGTCTTTCTCCTCATGTCCTCTCCTACAACTATCCTGTGACCAGTTCATTTCATCAGAAATCATGCATCAACCTCTGCCTATAGGACCAAAATTAGCTCAGTGTCTGTGACTCGATTTGCCAGACTGTAGCATGATTGCAATTCCACTGAAATTATTAGCCAGATGTTCCTTAAAATCGGGTCATATTCCGTTCCACAATGTAGTGCATATTAGGTTTTCTAGAGTCAAACATGTCTATGTTTGACCAAGCTTATAAGATAAACTATCGACACCTAAAATACTATATAATATAAAAGTGCACTTGATGATGAACCTGATGATACCAATTTTGTATTGTGGATGTTTATTTGTTTTTCGTTAAACTTGGTCAAACATATACAATTTTTACTTTCAGAAAACAAAATATGCACTATATGTTGGAATGGAGGAAGTATCATTTTGTAGGGACAACATGCTCGGATTCAGTGTATGCTTTTTACCTGTTATTGTGGAGTTGTGGCTATCATGGAAACTATTTCCAGTTCATACATGCCTTGTTCATTATTGATGTGGGAGCAGCTAGGTGACTAAATTATTTCGAGTATCTTTCCACTGAAAATACAGATATTCTCCATGTAGTCCTGGCATCCTTATTGAAGCAGTAGTATGACTGGTGCTCTATTTGGCCTTCCCTTTCCGGCTTGGATGAACTATTTCTACACTTCTTGCAAGAAAGTCACGAGTAGACTGAGAAGTGATGGAATAAACTTAGCCTTCCCTATGATAGAGAACTTGATGGTTCATTTGTACAAAATCCACGCTTAATGATTTTACGCTTTCACTCTACCTAATTTTCAGGGTGGTATAGATACTTCTCCTCCGGCAGTTGTCATCCCTACTGTATAGGTTGATTATAAAAGAAATAAACTCAATAGGAGGATAATATTGTTTAAAATTTGATCGTGTGGTTGTTCTCATTTCCCATTTTTGGTTGTCAGTTTGCTTTGCATGACTTAACAATGTAACATTTGGTTAAAAAAAATTAAACTGCCTTGCATCCCAATATTCCGGCGCCCAAGGATGAGAATTTCCATGGCAATTGGTTGAGGCAGCATAGCCAGAGTGAGCAGAGCTTCAGCATAATATTTCTGATTGGAATGATTGCTCTCTAGCATTGCCTGGCAAATTTACAGTCCCAAAACAAATGATGTGCAGTTTCTTCAGAGCCTTGGCTACATAGTGCGCAGGTATAACCATCCATGAAGACTTGTTTTAAGCATGGCTCTGGTGTTTAGCATGTCATGGAGAATTAGCCAAAAGAATATTTATTGCTCGGGTCTATTGGAGCCTTTCCGGACTTTGCTAAAGAGTTTAGGTGCCTAACCCATGATGGCTTTATACATGAACATAGATGCATAGGCATTTGAGGATGACCCACATTTCCAAAGGTCACAAGTACGGCGTTTGATGAAAGGTACCTTGGCCTTCCGACCGTCCAAGGGCAGATTTCAAAACCTTCAAGCAAGCCTCACTAAACGCCTGATGCAATGGGGGGATGGCCTGTTGGCTCAGCCAGGGAGGGAGGTGTTGATTAAATTGGTGGCCCAGTCCTTGCCAACATATATCATGGGTGTCTTCAAACTCCCTTTTTCGGTGTGTGATGATCTGACGAGAATGGTGAGGAATTTTTACTGGGGATCTGCAGAAGGTAAGCGGAAGGTGCATTGGAAAGGGTGGGACCATCTTCTTCAGCCAAAAGATAGGGGAGGAGTCGGCTTTCGAGACTTTCGGTTGTTCAATCAAGCGTTGCTAGCTCGGCAAGCATGGCGATTGTTGTCCAACCCGGATAGTCTATGTGCCCAGGTTCTTAAATATTATATGTATGGCAAGTTAGAGGATACGGTCTTCACAAGAAATGCATCGTCGTGGTGGCAAGCAATTAGTCATGGCCTTGACCTGTTGAAGAGAGGTTTGATATGGAGGGTGGGCAATGGTAAGAATATCAGAGTGTGGAGGGACAACTGGATACCGAGGTTGTTCTCCTTTAAGCCGATTTCGTTGCAGGGCAGGTGCCGTATTCACTTCGTTTCATATTTGCTTAATGCAAATGGGTCTTGGAAATTGGAGCTACTACAGCAGTATTTTTTGCCGGCAGACATGAATGAGATTTTGAAGATTCGGGCTTCACCAAGGTTAGACGAGGATGTGATTGCATGGGCCCCTGGGAGACATGGAGTCTTTTCTGTCAAATTGGCGTATCACTTTGCGTTTCAGGAAATGTTTGGGCGGACACTGCCTCTTCTAGTGCCTCAGCATCAGGAGGAAGGAGTTGTTGGAAACTTATTTGGAACAGTGCAGTACCCCCGACGATTCGTAACTTCGCCTGGCGATTGGCGACGGACGCTCTTCCTAGTTGGAAGAATAAGAATAAGATAGGGCTTGAACTTGTCAACGGCTGTCCGGTTTGTGGTACGGAGATTGAGGATAACTTTCATCCTTTTCTGAGATGTCAACGGGGCGCGATCTGTACAAGGAAATGGCGAAGGTCTGGAAGCTACCGGCGATTGAATCCTTTGTACCCAATGGGAGAGAATGGCTCATTCATGCGCTGGATTCCTTATGTGAGATTGATCGGTGTAAGGTGTTGCTCATCTTCTGGAGAAGTTGGTACGTGCGGAATGAAGTCGTACATCATAAACCGGCGCCGGCCATGGATGTTTCCGTGAGCTTTCTGAGAAGATATCTGGATGAATTAGTAGGGATCAAACTGAACCAAGGAATGGATCCGGCTAAAGGCAAGGGATACCTGTCTTTTGATCAGACTAGTGCAATGGTCGTTCTTCAGTGTGCAGTTCCCGTGGTAAGTGGAAGCCACCCGACGATGGTTGGGTAAAACTGAACACGGATGGTTCTTTTCTTGATTGTGACAAAGCGGGGGCTGGTATGATTCTCCGAAACTCTAGTGGGGGGGGGGGTCATTTTTTCGGCATGCAGAACGTTATTCTCCTACAGAGATGTCGTTGAAGCTGAACTAGGAGCAATCATGGAAGGTTTATCGATGGCCATACAAAGATCTGACTTGCCCATTGCTATCGAAACGGATTCAAGCTTGGCAGTTTCTATGGTAACCTCTGGTGAAGTTGATCGCTCAATCTATGCTGCCTTGGTGAATGAAATAAGACTACTGATGCGTCTTAGACAAACTTGTGTTACTCATGTTGCGAGAGTTCAGAATAAAGCTAGTGATAGTTTGGCTAGGTTTGCTCGAGAGGAGGGGCGGACTATGACTTGGTTGGGATCTGGGCCAGATTAAGTCTTGGGTATTTCCCTTAATGATTGTAAAGACATTATTATTTGAGTAATACAAGTGTTTCCGCAAAAAAAAAAGAATGAGTGGGGACCTAGAGGACTATAATTTCAAACTCCAAGAGCTGCTGATATGCTTGGTTTGAGAGAGGTATGTGGAAGTGCTCGACTAGATCTCCTGAGGAAATAAGTTGCTTAAAGGAAGCATGTCCATTGATGACAAAAATAGATCGGGAAATTTTCCAGCAAGAGCTTCGTTATTCCATCTGTCATGCCACAATAAAATGGTGTCTCCCCGGCCAAATGAAAATATGGCAGGTTCTTTATAAATAGGCAAAAGCTTAAGGTGGGTTTTCCACCAATGAGAGCCTTCAAGTCTTTTGGATGGGGGAGCTGTCTCATAGTTTGATTCTATTGAATTCATGCTCCTGCCAACTCATCCAAAAATACGAACTGATGAAGAGAGGCGGGCAATATACTTCAACACTCCCCCTCACGTCTAGGCTATTTTAGTCCTTGGATGTGGGATCGATGTAGGCCGCAGAATCATTTTTTTAATACCGCCTTAGCAGGGTCTTGAACTCAAGATCTCTTGGCTCGGATACCATATTGAATTCATGCCCTAGTAAACTCATTCCAAAGTCCGAACTGATGAAGAGAGGTGGGCAATATATTTCAACAGATTCACAGATCAAATTGACCCAAGGAATATCAGCCTTCTTGAAGAACTTGTGAACATTTTTGACGACTAAAGCTTTGTTGTGAGTGGTCACATCTAGGATGCGCATACCTCCTTGATTTTTGGGCTTACACATTTCTTTCCAAGCAATAAGAGCATGGACTTTACCCTCCATGCCAGATTTTCTCTAAATGTAGTGCATCAAAATATTTGTTAATTTGATCAACCACGACAATAGGCAGAGCTAGTGAGAACATGAAGAAGGTGGGCAAGGAAGAGAAGAAAGATTTGACTAGAAGCAGTCTTCCATCATAAGACAAAAAGTCAAACACCCAGTTAATCTTCTTTCAATCCCTTTGCATGAGAACAGTGAAATCCTCAATCATTGGCTTGTGTAGACTATGGGCAGACCCGGGTAAGTGAAAGGGAAGGTTCCCTGCGGGCATCCTAGAGCATCTAATCATGGCACTTTGAACATTAAATGGAACAAGCACATATTTCTTGTAGTTAACCTTTAATCCAGTGTGGGAGGCAAAGTGCATGGGAAGAGTTTTAGCTTATATGACTTGCATTTGTTCTACAGTTAAAACCAAGATGGTGTCATCGACATATTGCATCACTAATCAGTTCGTGAGGATGGTTGTAAAATTACTTTGATGGGTGGTCCATAGCTTCATTGCATATTGACTATACCAGGTTAGCAGCAAGGACAATGAGCAGAGGAGAAAGGGGATTTCCTGCTCTAACTCATATGGAACTCATTGAGCAATATAGCGGAAGTGCCTTATTTGAAGATCATGTGAATCCAAAGGAGCCATCCAGGGCCAAAATCTTTAGCTTTGAGAATATCCACGATGGTACTGTGCTCAATAAGATCAATAGCTTTTCCAAAACTTGGCTTAACCACCAGGATCCGTTTCTTGGAGTGATGGCATTGGGATATATATATATTCATAATTCATGAGCCCAGACCAAGCAGTTTTGAATGGTTCTCTTGATAAAATCGTATTAATTAATGTGGACAAATTTGAGAATGGCCTTCTGCAATCTATTAGTTAGGATTTTGGTGATGTTCTTTATGAAGCAAATTTAACAGAGATATGGGTCTAAGTCATTAGCATCAAGGGTGATGGAGGAATTAACGCTCTAGATGTTCACTTTTCCCTAGTAAAAATCCTCAATAAGGTTGTAAAAATCCTAGCACATAATGTTACAACAAGACTTGATGAATGCACCATTGAAACCATCTGGTGATGGGGCTTTATCGGAGGGAAGCTGCATAACCACATCATAAATTCCTGTTTTTGGTGAAAGGGGCATCAAGATCTTGTAGATTACCCACCCTTTGCACCAAAGATTTCAAATCAAGCATCGAACGAGTGGGAAAGGATTTTTTTTGCGGGAGAACAAGTGGGAAAGGATTGTCCAATCTATCTTTGAAAGCTCTCCACAAAATAGCAGTTGTAGGTAGATGGTCATGATGCTCATTGCCAAATCATCTTGCAACATGGAAATGTGATTCTACTATATTTAATAGTGGCTTTGCATGAAAGAACTTTGCGTTCTCATGACCCATTTTACCCATTTGATACTGATTTTCTACTTCCAATAGATTTTCTAGCGATAACAGAGCTTGAGAAGGGGACTTTGATTATATCTCTACCATTAAGCTTAATGGTTGTAAGGTTCTTGTATTCATCTATGGTATCCCACAATAGGTCTTCTGCAGCTTTGATAGTACTAGTTAAATTTGAAAGACCTTTGGGCCAAATTTTTAAGGTGCTTTCTTAAGCTTTTAAATTTGGAAGTGATCAGCCTTGCACTATCGGTTTCCTAAACTTCCTGGTCCTAAATCCTCTTAACCACCTCCTTGAAAACATGATGCTCAAGCTAGAAGTTTTAAAACATGGAAATATTGGATTTCGGAATATTGGTACCCACTTGAATAGTAAATGGATTAGTACCCGCCCTTTAACAACATGGTATGTGATCAGAGATAGGTCTAGCAAAGGGATTGGAATGTGTTAGGATAGCTGATGGTAAAAGATTCTAAAAAGAAGAACCTGAAGGAAATATGCCCTAGAGGCAATAATAAAGTTATTATTTATTTCCTTATTCATGGTAAATGTTTATTATTCATGCTATAATTGTATTAACCAAAAACCTAGTACATGTGTGAATACATAGACAAAACATATTGTCCCTAGTATGCCTCTACTTGACTAGCTCGTTAATCAAAGATGGTTATGTTTCTTGACCATAGACATGTGTTGAACGAGATCACATCATTAGGAGAATGATGTGATGGACATGACGCATCCTTTAGCTTAGCATTATGATCGTTACAGTTTCATTGCTACTGCTTTCTTCATGACTTATACATGTTCCTCAGACTATGAGATTATGCAACTCCCGAATACCGGAGGAACACCTTGTGTGCTATCAAACAACACAATGTAAATGGGTCATTATAAAGATGCTCTACAGGTGTCTCTGAAGGTGTTTGTTGGGTTGGCATAGATCGAGATTAGGATTTGTCACTTCGTGTTTCATAGAGGTATCTCTGGGCCCTCTCGGTAATGCTCATCACTATAAGCCTTGCAAGCAATGTGAATAATGAGTTAGTTGCGGGATGAAGTATACGGAACGAGTAAAGAGACTTTCCGATAATGAGATTGAACTAGGTATGATGATACCGACGGTCAAATCTCGGGCAAGTAACATACCGATGACAAAGGGAACAACGTATGTTGTTATGTGGTTTGACCGATAAAGATCTTCGTAGAATATGTAGGAGCCAATATGAGCATCCAGGTTCCACTATTGGTTATTGACTGTAGATGTGTCTCGGTCATGTCTACATAGTTCTCGAACCCGTAGGGTCCGCACGCTTAACGTTTGATGACGATGTGTATTATGAGTTATGTGTTTTTGATGACCGAAGTTTTTTCGGAGTCTCGGATGAGATCACGGACATGGCGAGGAGTCTCAAAATGGTTGAGACATAAAGATTGATATATTGGACCATGTTATTCGGACACCGGAAGAGTTCCGAGAAGCTTCGGATAAAACCGGAGTGCTGGAGGGGTTACCGGAACCCCAGGGGAACTAATGGGCCACCATGGGCCTTAGTGGAGAGAGAGGAGGGAGGCCAGGGCAGTCCGCCCCCCTGGAGTCTGAATAGGACAAGGGAAGGGGGGCGGCCCCCCTTTTCCTACTCCCTCTCCCTCTCCTTCCTTTCCCCTCTCTCCCTTGTGATGGAATCCTACTAGGACTAGTAGTCCTAGTAGGACTCCTCTCTTGGGGCGCGCCCTAGGGACCGGCCGACCTCCCCCCTTGCTCCTTTATATACGGGGGCAAGGGGCACCCTAGAACACACAAGTTTCTCTTAACCGTGTGTGGTGCCCCCCTCCACAGTTACGCACCTCGATCATACTATCGTAGAGCTTAGGTGAAGCCCTGCGCCCGTAGCATCATCATCACCGTCGCCACGCCGTCGTGCTGACGGAACTCACCCTCATCCTCAACTGGATCAAGAGCATGAGGGACGTCATCGAGATGAACGTGTGCTGAACGCGCAGGTGCCGTGCATTCGGTACTTGATTGGTTGGATCACGAAGAAGTTCGACTACATCAACCGCTTTATTGAAACACTTCCGCTTTCGGTCTATGAGTGTACATGGACACACTCTCCCCTCTCGTTGCTATGTATCACCTAGATAGATCTTGCGTGATCATAGGAATTTTTTTGAAATTACTGCGTTCCCCAATAGAACCAACCCAGTCTCTCAAGTAACAGAGCCTCTTGCATATTACTTTAGGTTAGTTTGTGCCTTTAAGTGGGATTTCAACAAGAGAAAGAACATTGATGGCTTAATTAAACTGTAACATACTAAGGATGGGAACCTTCCGTTCGCTCGCCTTGCATCATGCACAATGACTCCCATTACATTCGGCATGCACCAAAGGTGTGTCCTTCCGGTCCTCGTAATAGGGAAAGGTCCTCTCAATGCTTGATGTCTACTACGCAACTTTGTTCTTGTGGACACGTGTTGGGCCTCCAAGCGCAGAGTTTTGTAGGACAGTAGCAATTTTCCCTCAAGTGGATGACCTAAGGTTTATCAATCTGTGAGAGGTGTAGGATGAAGATGGTCTCTCTTCAAACGACCCTGCAACCAAATACAAGAAATCTCTTGTGTCCCCAACACACCCAATACAATGGCAAAGTGTATAGGTGCACTAGTTCGGCGAAGAGATGGTGATAAAAGTGTAATATGGATGGTAGAAATATATTTTTATAATCTGAATAAATAAAAACAGCAAGGTAGCAAATGGTAAACAGGCACAAAAACGGTGTTGCAGTGCTTAGAAATGAGGCCTAGGGTCCGTACTTTCGCTAGTGCAATCTCTCAACAATGCTAACATAGTTGGATCATATGATTATCCCTCAAAGTGCAATAAAGAATCACTCCTGAGTTCCTATTAGCAGACAACAAAAGATAGGAATTGTTTGTAGGACACGAAACCACCTCAAAGCTATTCTTTCCGTTTGATCTATTCAAGAGTTCGTACTAAAATAACACAAAGATATTTTTTTCTTTTCGATCTATCCTAGAGTTCGTACTAGAATAACACCAAAGCAAATTCATATTCATAATACTCAATCCACACAAAGAACTCTAAAGAGACCCCAAAGTTTCCGTCGGAGAAAAACATGCATCAACCCCTATGCATAGATTACCCCAATATCACCACGGGAATCCGCGAGTTGAATGCCATAACACATATCAAGTGAATCAATAAGATACCTCATTGTCACCTCAAGTATGCATATTGCAAGACATATATCATGTGTTCTCATCTATGAATATTCAATCCGACAAGACAAAACTTTGAAGGGTAAAGATTCAATTCATCATAACAAGAGTATAGAGGGGAGAAACACCATATGATCCGACTATATTAACAAAGCCCATGATATAGATCACGAGAGAGAGAGAGAGAGAGATCAAACACATAGCTACTGGTACAAACCCTCAGCCCTGAGGGTGGACTACTCCCTCCTCATCATGGTGGCCGCAGGGATGATGAAGATGGCCACTGGAGATGATTCCCCCCTCCGGCAGGGTGCCGGAACAGGGTCTAGATTGGATCTCGTGGATACAGAGGCCTTGCGGCAGCGGAACTTCTGATCTAGGTCTTCCCCCAAGGGTTTCGGAATATTTGGGAATTTATAGTGCAAAGAGGGGGTGCGGGAGGCCACCGAGGTGGGCACAACCCACTTGGGCGCGCCAGGGGGCCCTGACGCGCCCTGGTGGGTTGTGCCCCCCTCGGGGCACCCCCCAAGTGCAGCTCAGGCCCATTGGGTTCCTTCTTGTCCATAAAAAATCTCAAAAAAGTTACGCGGTGTTTGGACTCCGTTTGATATTGATTTCCTGCGATGTAAAAAACAAGCAAAAATCAGAAACTAGCACTGTGCACTGGGTCAATAGGTTAGTCCCAAAAAATGATATAAAGTTGCTATAAAATGATTGTAAAACATCCAAGAATGATAATATATTAGCATGAATACTTCATAAATTATAGATACGTTGGAGACATATCAGCATCCCCAAGCTTACTTCCTACTCGTCCTCGAATAGGTAATTGATAAAGGAAATAATTTATGAAGTGTGAATGCCAGCAAAGTGCATAATTTTGATCAATGATAATTTCAATCACTTACTAGCATCATAACAACAATTCTTTCTTATAAAACTTCTCATGTTATAGTAGCAACCAATTCACATGTTAAGGTCCAAACAATGAATTCTCTTGAAACTCAACAACATATGTTCTCAGTCACCAAGCAATTGCAATTCAACTTATTCAACATAGTTTAAGTAAGATCTCCACATACTCAACCATCATATAGTCTTATATGATTGCTACCACTCACTGCGTACTTAAGAGCAAAACGTTTCAACTGGACACATAGAAAGATAGGGGCTTATTGTTTTGCCTCCCAATGTATTCACCTCAAGGGTGATGTCAACAATAATAACTCATGCCACCCATATTCAACTGGACATATGTGCCTAGATCTTTCCTCACCACATGATGCTTGCCAAAAGAGAAAAATAAAAAGGAATAGAGAGAAAAACTTTGACTCTTTGCATAAAAGTAAATACAAGAAAGTAAAAGATAGGCCCTTCGCAGAGGGAACAAGAGGTTGCCATGCGCTTATTTGTTTGTATGCTCAACCCCTTAGTGCAAAAGAACGTCATGTTAACCTTTATTATGCAGTCTGTCGCTTTTATTCTTTGCCATCACAAGTACATACAACGCTCAGTTTCTCTTACACTAAATGATCTAACACTTTTAGAAGCAATTTTTATTGCCTTATTGCACCGATGACAACTTACTTGAAGGATCTTGCTCAATCCATAGGTAGGTATGGTGGACTCTTGAAAATAAGATTTGGGTTTAATGGTTTTTGGATGCACAAGTAGTATCTCTACTTGGTGCGGAAGTTTTGGCTAGCAAAGATGGGGGGCAAGCACCACATGTTGAAGGATCTATGACAATATAACCTCTATGTCAATATGATTAAACATAGATCATTATGTTGTCTTCCTTGTCCAGTGTCAAAAATTTTGGCATATAATATTTTTATGGGGGCTCACAATCACAAAAGATTTCCAAGATAGTGTATTTGCATGTGAAAGTTCTCTTCCTTATACTAATTTTTCGTGAATTGCTTGTATGACCAATATTGTGATTGTCAAGCCTCAAAAGATTTCACTTTCTAAACCCAATGTGAAGCTACCACTAGGCATGATATAATTTAAACTTCATGACATTCAATTTGTTCAACAATTTAGTCATAGGATATAAGTGAAGCACAAGAGTAAATGATAAACTACTTCAAAAAGATATAAGTGAAGATCATGCGAGTAGTTAAGTAAATAGGTAGCTATTTGAGGACTCTCTCTTATTCAAAAACTTTTAGATCTAAGTATTTTATTAAAGAAGAAACCAAAAACAAAATAAAATGACATTCCAAGAATAGCACACATCATGTGAAGAAGCAAAAACTTAGGTTCAACCGATACTAACCGATAATCGTTGAAGAAGAAAGGTGGGATGCCTACCGGGGCATCCCTGATACGTCTCCGTCGTATCTAATTTTCCAAACACTTTTGCCCTTGTTTTGGACTCTAACTTGCATGATTTGAATGGAACTAACCCGGACTGACATTGTTTTCGGCAGAACTGCCATGGTGTTATTTTTGTGCAGAAATAAAAGTTCTCGGAATGATCTGAAAATCCACAAAGCAACCTTTTGGAATTAATAAAAAATATTGGTGAAAGAATCAACTTCATGGGGGCCCACACCCTATCCACGAGGGTGGGGGCGCGCCCTACCCCCTGGGCACACCCCCTACCTCGTGGGCCCCCTGGAGCTCCACCGACCTCAACTCCAACTCCATATATTCACGTCCGGAGAGAAAAAAATCAGAGAGAAGGATTCATTGCGTTTTACGATACGGAGCCGCTGCCAAGCCCTAATCTCTCTCGGGAGGGCTGGTCTAGAGTCCGTTCGGGGCTCCAGAGAGGGGAATCCGTCGCTGTCGTCATCATTAACCATCCTTCATCACCAATTTCATGATGCTCACTGCCGTGCATGAGTAATTCCATCGTAGGCTTGCTGGACGGTGATGGGTTGGATGAGATTTACCATGTAATCGAGTTAGTTTTGTTAGGGTTTGATCCCTAGTATCCATTATGTTCTGAGATTGGTGTTGCTATGACTTTGCTATGCTTAATGCTTGTCACTAGGGCCTGAGTGTCATGATTTCAGATCTGAACCTATTATGTTTTCATGAATATATGTGAGTTCTTGATCCTATCTTGCAAGTTTACAATCACCTATTATGTGTTATGATCCGACAACCCCGAAGTGACAATAATCGGGACCACGCTCGGTGATGACCATAGTTTGAGGAGTTCATGTATTCACTAAGTGTTAATGCTTTGGTCCGGTACTCTATTAAAAGGAGGCCTTAATATCCCATAGTTTCCAATACGACCCCGCTGCCACGGGAGGGTAGGACAAAATATGTCATGCAAGTTCTTTTCCATAAACACGTATGACTATATTCGGAATACATGCCTACATTACATTGATGAACTGGAGCTAGTTCTTTTTCACCCTATGTTATAACTATTGCATGAGGAATCGCATCCAACATAATTATCCGTCACTGATCCAATGCCTATGAGATTTTCACATATTGCTCATTGCTTAGTTACTTTACTGTTGTTGTTGTTACAATTACTACAAAACTGCTACTGTTACTTTTGCCACTGTTACCGTTACTTCCATACTACTTTGATACTAAATACTTTGTTGTAGATATTAAGTTATCCAGGTGTGGTTGAATTAACAACTCAACTGCTAATACTTGAGAATATTCTTTGGCTCCCCTTGTGTCGAATCAATAAATTTGGGTTGAATACTCTACCCTCGAAAACTGTTGCGATCCCCTATACTTGTGGGTTATCAAGACTATTTTCTGACGCCGTTGCCGGGGAGCATAGCTCTATTCTTTGAGTCACTTGGGATTTATATCTGCTGATCACTATGAGGAACTTGAAAGACGAAAGAACTAAGATTTTTCCCTCAACTACGAGGGGAGTTAAGGAACTGCCATCTAGCTCTGCACTTGATTCTCCTTCTATTTTGAGTAAGCTTGCGACACCTAAACCTGCTTCTGCTATTAATTCTGATATGTCGCATGTTATTGATGATGCCACTTCTGCTATGCATGATACTTATGATGAAACTACTTCTATGCTTGATACTACTGTGCTATTAGGTGAATTTCTTGATGAACAACTTACTAGGGCTAGAGAGAATGAAATTCTTGAAACTGATAATATTGATGAAAGTGATGATGAAGATTCTCCCCCTAGATATGAATTGCCTGTTGTGCTTGAGGGTTATGTTATGGATGAAGAAACTGCTAGAGATTTTCTTGCTTGCAATGATAGATCTGATCTTAAGAAATTATTAGCTAAGTTGAAAGAAAAGTCTCTGAATGCTAGAATGAAATATGACCCTGCTTTTGCTACTTCACCTATCTGTGTTACCGATAAGGATTATGATTTCTCTGTCGATCCTGAGATAATTACTTTGGTTGAGTCTGATCCTTTTTATGGCTATGGATCTGAAACTGTTGTGGCACATCTTACTAAGTTAAATGATATAGACACACTATTCACTAATGATGAGAAAACTCGCTACTATTATATCCTTACGTTATTCCCGTTCTCATTAAAGGGTGATGCTAAAACATTGTTTAATTCTCTTGATCCTAGTTGTGTGCGTAGTCCCCAGGATATGATTTATTACTTCTCTGCTAAATATTTTCCTGCTCATAAGAAACAAGCTTCTTTAAGGGAAATATATAATTTTGTGCAAATATAAGAAGAGAGTCTCCCACAAGCTTGGGAGAGGCTTCTCCAATTACTTAATGTTTTGCATGATCATCCTCTCAAGAAAAATGAAATACTTGATATCTTTTATAATGGACTAACCGATGCTTCCAGAGACCACCTGGATAGTTGTGCTGGTTGTGTTTTCAGGGAAAGAACTGTTGATCAAGCTGAATTGATATTGAATTATATGTTGACTAATAAAAACAATTGGACACTTCCTTAACCAACTCCTAAGCCAACTCCGAAGAAAAGGGGTGTTCTATTTCTCAGTCCTGAAGATATGCAAGAGGCAAAGAAATCTATGAAGGAAAAGGGTATTAAAGCTCAAGATGTTAAGAATTTACCTCCTGTTGAAGAAATACATGGCCTTAATATACCACCTATGAAGAAATACATGGTCTTGATAACCCGACATGGGTAATAAAGGTAAATTCTCTCTGTAGATATGATAAAGTCAAAATCCCGTCTACTAAGTTTGCTAGCCAATGCTTGGATGAGTTTGATGACTTTATGGCTAAACAAGAAAACTTCAATGGTTATGTTGGTAGACAATTGAAAAGTAATGCTTATATGATTGGACACTTGAGTGATTATATGTCTAGAGTTAAGAATGAACTTAAACTCATTAGTAAACATGCTTCTATGGTTACCACTCAAGTAGAACAAGTGCTTAAAGCACATAATGATTTGCTCAATGAATTAAATGATAAGAGAAATGATAATGATGTTATATTTATGACAAGAGCGGGTAAAATGACTCGGGAACCTTTGTATCCTGAGGGCCACCCTAAGAGAATTGAGCAAGATTCACAGAGAAATAATGTTGATGCACCTAGTCCTTCTAAGAAGAAGAAGAAAAATGATAGGACTTTGCATGCTTCTAGTGAACCCGTTGTAGACACACCTGAGAATCCCAATGAAATTTCTATTTTTGATGCTGAAACACAATCTAGTGATGAACATGAACCTAGTGATAATGTTAATGATGATGTTCATGTTGATGCTCAACCTAGCAATAATAATGATGTAGAGGTAGAACCTGTCGTTGATCTTGATAACCCACAATCAAAGAATCAACGTTATGATAAGAGAGACTTCATTGCTAGGAAGCACGGTAAAGAAAGAGAACCATGGGTTCAGAAACCCATGCCTTTTCCTCCTAAACCACCCAAGAAAAAGGATGATGAGGATTTTGAGCGCTTTGATAAAATGATTAGACCTATCTTTTTGCGTATGCGTTTGACTGATATGCTTAAAATGAATCCTTATGCTAAGTACATGAAAGATATTGTTACAAACAAAAGAAAGATACCGGAAGCTGAAATTTCCACCATGCTTGCTAATTACACTTTTAAGGGTGGAATACCAAAGAAACTTGGAGATCCAGGAGTACCAACTATACCATGCTCCATTAAAAGAAACTATGTTAAAACTGCTTTATGTGATCTTGGAGCCAGTATTAGTGTTATGCCTCTCTCTTTATATCGTAGACATGAATTGAATAAGTTGAAACCTACTGAAATATCTTTGCAAATGGCCGATAAATCAACCGCTATACATGTCGGTATTTGTGAGGATGTGCTTGTTGTGGTTGCAAATGTTACTATTTTAACGGACTTTGTTATTCTTAATATTCCCGAGGACGATAGTATGTTGATTATCCTTGGTAGACCCTTTTTGAATACTGCAGGGGCTGTTATTGACTGCAACAAAGGCAATGTCACTTTTCATGTTAATGGTAATGAGCATACGGTACACTTTCCGAGGAAACAACCTCAAGTTCACAGTATCAATTCTATTGGAAAAATTCCATCGATTATTATTGGAGGTTTTGAATTTCCTCTTCCTACTGTCAAGAAAAATATGATATTATTATTGTTGGGGATGTACATATCCCCGTTGAGGTAACCTAGTGCTATTCAAAAATTCTCCGGTTTCATGCGATTCGGAATGAGTTTCTTAACAAGACATCAACCTTGTTAGTGGATTCCTTTTGATGAGCATGAGATGGATGAAGTTAGAAAGCAAAACCCTCTGTACCCTCCTTTTACTTTCTGTTATTTAGACTAAATAAAGCAAAAATAGTATTTTTCTGTCTGTTTTCTGATTTATCCTTGCAATAAAAAATACCCCGAAAAATAAAAGTTTTCCAAATGCCCTGAAAATAAAATATGATTTTTTTTCTAGAATATTTGAGAATATCTGGAACTGAGAACACAGCAGGGGGGGCAGCACCTGGCCACGAGGGTCCAGGGCGTGCCCACCCCCCTGGGGCGCGCCCCCCTACCTCGTGGGCCCCTGGTGGCCCCCTCCACTTATTCCTGCACCCACACACTTCTTCTTCCTCCCAAAAAAATCACCATCCAGCTCAAGCACGAGTTCTAACTCATCTTGCTGCCATTTTCGATCTCCTTGCTCAAAGCTCCACTCATAAAACTGCTTTGGGAGATTGTTATCTGGTATGTGACTCCTCCAATGTTCCAATTAGTTTTTGCTCTAGGCTTTATTCATTGCAAATTTTTGCTGCTAAGGTGACCCTGTTCTTGAGCTTGCACGTCAAATTTATATGGTCCCAAGTAGTTCTAATGCATGATATAGTCTCTAGGCACTTTTGGGAGTAGTTGCTATCAATTTTGTTGAGTTTGGTTCACTTTTATTTTGAGTTACTAAAAATTTCAGAAAATTTCAGAAAATGATGAAGAGATTTTTGCGGGGCTCTTCGAGCCAAAGCTCAAAGGATAAACAAAATAAGGAGAATAAAAAGCCCAAATATAATCTCCCTTACATCACGGAGGTTCGGCCGTGTGAATGGCGTTGTGATGAGTTTTTGAGAGCAGACGGGATTCGTGATGATTTTTATTCTTTGGTTGATAATGCAGGCCTCACCGACTTCCTCCACGACCAGCTCGATCAGTATATCCTACTCACTAATACTTTCGTGCAAAAATTTTACTTTCATGCTAAGAAATCACCACCTTCGGTGGAGTTTCATTTGTATGATGAGGTTAGGGAGATGTCACTATATGATTTCTGTGGGGTTTGCAAGATACCCTTCGAGGGCAACATAGAGGAACCACGTCGTAGTGATGTGGATGGATTCATTGATATGATTGCTGTAGTGGAAATGAGGAAGGTTTCAGATGCAAGAATTACTAGCATACACTTTCATGTTCTATGTTACTTTGCAACTTTTGCTAGTAAATGCTGAATTGGTCGTGGGAACTGTGGAAACCTTAGTGCCCCGAATATTGTTATTTTGTGCCATGCTTTATTTTGCGATAACACTGTTAGTTTAGGCGCTATTGTTGCTAAAATATTAAGTCTGAATCGTACAAAGGGCCCCATCTTTGGTGGCATCTTTGCTTCACGCCTTGCTAAACACTTTAGGATACCTATTAGGCATTATGAGAAAGAGGAAAAGTTGATGTCCCTTATTTTTCTAGATTACAAGAGTAAGGTAGCACATGAATTTATTGTTAAAAATGATGAGATGATGCTTAAGTATAATTTGTGATTTAATAAAACTCGCAGTGAGACTATTTTCTTGCCTGCACCCTCTTTGTTTGACTTATCTTCAGGCATGTACCTCATCTTGCCGGAGGCCGTTCACGCATACCGGAGCCAGACACCAGCTCCAGAGCCTGAGCCGGAACCACCACTTGATCCTTATCGACAGTCCTTTTATCAGTGGGATCCGGAGGAGATCGCGCGCCAGTGGCACTCAGATGACACTCCTCAGTACACCGGAGAGAGTATCTCTAATCCATGGGCATAGACCAACTTAGGCCAAAATCCTAAGCTTGGGGGAGTACGTATTTCTCACCGACATTACATTCATGTTCACACACTCATTCTAGTTGTCGGTGCTCATACTTTTTCATTGTACTATCCATGCTAGTTTATTTTCCTTTTCTTGCTTTCTTCTTGTGTGCTTGAATAACCTTAAGAAAAAACCAAAAAATTAGTTATAGCTTTTAGCTAGTTTACTTTCCATGCTTGTAGTAGTAGTAATTAAAAGAAAACCCAAAAAGATTTCTCGTTCTTCTTTTGCTTGTTGGGAGCTTTCCCGTGTAAATAGTTTTATTTCTTTTCTTTTCTTTGGGGGTCGAGAGGAAAAGACCACGATGAAAATGTTGAGTGGCTCTCATATGCATTATTGTTGATCTAACCAAGAGCCCATATTACCTTGTCTTCTCCCTTGAATTGAATGCTTGCAGATTCCAGCTTAGTCAAATGCACGTGCACTGTTATTATTATACACACTGTTCAGTCATGCAAGTGAAAGGCAATAATGACGATATATGATGAAATGATTGAGATGAGAGAAGCTGGTATGAACTCGACCTATCTTGTTTTTGTAAATATGATTAGTTCATCGTTCCTAATTCAGCCTATTATGAATAAACATGTTTGCAATGACAATTAGAGATTATAGTTGCTTATGTCATGCTTAATTAGCTAGGAGTTTATAATGGTTTACCTTGCGTGCCAACATGCTATTAAAATGGTTGTGATGTGGTATGATAGGGTGGTATCCTCCTTTGAATGATTCGAGTGGCTTGACTTGGCACATGTTCACGCATGTAGTTGAAACAAAATCAACATAGCCTCCACGATATTTATATTCATGGTGGATTATATCCTACTCATGCTTGCACTCGGTGTTGATTAATTTTAATGCATGTTCATGACTGTTGTCGATCTCTAGTTGATCGCTTCCTAGTCTCTTTCTAGCCTTCACTTGTACTAAGCGGGAATACTGCTTGTTCATCCAAAATCCATAAACCCCAAAGTTATTCCATATGAGTCCATCGTACCTTCCTATATGCGGTATCTACCTGCCGTTCCAAGTAAATTTGCATGTGCCAATCTCCAAACCTTCAAATGAAATTATGTTTTGTATGCTCGAACAGCTCATGTATCAACTAGGGTTGTCTGTATCTTCCATGCTAGGCAGGTTATTCTCAAGAGGAGTGAACTCTGCTCCTCACTCACGAGAAATTGGCCGGTAACCGGGATGCCCAGTCCCATGCTCAAATCAAATTAAAATAATTGCAAACAAAACTCCCCCAGGATTGATGTTAGTTGGAGGCACCCTTTGTTTTGGGGAAGCCATGGATTGATGCTTGTTGGTGGAGGGGAGTATAAACTTTACCATTCTGTTTGGGAACCGCCTATAATGTGTGTAGCATGGAAGATATCGAGATCTCTCGGTTGTTATGTTGACAATGAAAGTATACCACTCAAAATATTATTTATCTCTATTTCAAAATCGAGCTCTAGCACCTCTACAAACCCATGCTTCCCTCTGCGAAGGGCCTATCTATTTACTTTTATGTTGAGTCATCATCCTCTTATTAAAAAGCACCCGCTGGAGAGCACCGCTGTCATTTGCATGCATTACTATTAATTTATATTGAGTATGACTATGATTGGATCTCTTTTACCATGAATTACAATGTCTAGTCAGTCCTTGATCTTCAGAGGTGCTCCGCATTTATGTTTTGCGATCTCAGAAAGGGCTAGCGAGATACCATCTTGTTATATCATATTATGATTGTTTTGAGAAAGTGTTGTCATCCGAGATTTATTATTATTGCTCGCTAGTTGATTATGCCATTGATATGAGTAAACATGAGGCCTAAGTGTTATTGTGAATATGGTTAGTTCATAATCTTTGCTGAAACCTTGAATGCTGGCTTTACATATTTACAACAACAAGAGCAAATAGAGTTTGTAAAAGTTTTTGTTTATCAGTTTCAGTTTGTCAACTGAATTGCTTGAGGACAAGCAAAGGTTTAAGCTTGGGGAAGTTGATACTTCTCCGTCGTATCTACTTTTCCAAACACTTTTGCCCTTGTTTTGGACTCTAACTTGCATGATTTGAATGGAACTAACCCGGACTGACGATGTTTTCAGCAGAACTGCCATGGTGTTAATTTTTGTGGAGAAATAAAAGTTCTTAGAATGACGTGAAAATCCACGAAGCAACTTTTTGGAATTAATAAAAAATATTGCCAAAAGAATCAACGTCAGGGGCCCACACCCTGTCCACGAGGGTGGGGGCGTGCCCTACCCCCCTGGGCGTGCCCCCTGCCTCGTGGGCCCCCTGGAGCTCCACCGACCTCAACTCCAACTTCATATATTCACGTTCGGGGAGAAAAATCAGAGAGAAGGATTCATCGCGTTTTACGATATGGAGCCATCGCCAAGCCCTAATCTCTCTTGGGAGGGCTGATCTGGAGTCCGTTCGGGGCTCCGGAGAGGGGAATCCGTCGCCATCGTCATCATCAACCATCCTCCATCACCAATTTCATGATGCTCACCGCCATGCGTGAGTAATTCCATCATAGGCTCGCCGGATGGTGATGGGTTGGATGAGATTTACCATGTAATCGAGTTAATTTTGTTAGGGTTTGATCCCTTGTATCCATTATGTTCTGAGGTTGATGTTGCTATGAATTTTCTATGCTTAATGCTTGTCACTAGGGCCCGAGTGCCATGATTTCAGATCTTAACCTATTATGTTTTCATGAATATATGTGAGTTCTTGATCCTATCTTGCAAGTCTATAGTCACCTATTATGTGTTATGATCCAACAACCCCGAAGTGACAATAATCGGGACCACTCTCGGTGATGACCGTAGTTTGAGGAGGTCGTGTATTCACTAAGTGTTAATGCTTTGGTTCGGTACTCTATTAAAAGGAGGCCTTAATACCCCTTAGTTTCCAATAGGACCCTGCTGCCACGGGAGGGTAGGACAAAAGATGGCATGCAAGTTCTTTTCCATAAGCACGTATGACTATATTCGAAATACATGCCTACATTACATTGATGAACTGGAGCTAGTTCCGTGTCATCCTATGTTATAACTATTGCATGAGGAATCGCATCCGACATAATTATCCATCACTGATCCAATGCCTACGAGCTTTTCACATATTGCTCTTTGCTTAGTTACTTTACTGTTGCTGTTGTTACAATTACTACAAAACTGCTACTGTTACTTTTGCCACTATTACCGTTACTTCCATACTACTTTGCTACTAAATACTTTGTTGCAGATATTAAGTTATCCAGGTGTGGTTGAATTTACAACTCAATTGCTAATACTTGAGAATATTTTTTGGCTCCCCTTGTGTCGAATCAATAAATTTTGGTTGAATACTCTACCCTCAAAAACTGTTGAGATCCCCTATACTTGTGGGTAATCAATCCCCAAGCTTAGATGCTTGAGACTTATTGAAATATTAGCTTGAGATGCCTTGAGAATCCCCAATCTTGAGCTTTTGTGTCTCCTTAATTCCTCTTATATCACGGTTTCCCTAAACCTCAAAAACTTCATCCAGACAAAACTCAACAAGAACTCGTGAGATAAGTTAGTATAAATCAGTGCAAAACCTTATCATTCTCTACTGTAGCAAATCACTAAAATTATTATTCAATATTGCATACTGAATGCCTCTGCATATTTAATACTCCTATCCTGAAATATAATCATTAAACAAGCAAACATATGCAAACAATGCAAACATAATAGCAATCCGCCAAAACAGTACAGTCTGTAAAGAATGCAAGATTCATCATACTTCCCTAACTCCACAAATTATGACAAAAATACTACACTGTAGAAAATTTATCAGATCTTATTTTGCAAAAAGTTTCAACAATTTATCACATTCTGACTTTTCTAGGAAATTTTTGCAACATCGATAAACTTTCTGTTTTCAAACAGCAACAAGTATACTTGCAAAATAAGCATGGCAATGGCTATCATCGCTACTTTTATTGAAATAAAAGATGCAAAACATTATTATAAATAACATAAAGAAAATCCTAGCAAAATAAATTGACGCTCCAAGCAAAACACATATCATGTGACGAATGAAAACATAGCTCCAAGTGAGGTTACCGATAATGCTAGAGACAAAAGAGGGGATGCCATCCGGGGCATCCCCAAGCTTAGTTGCTTGGATCTTCCTTGAATATTACCTTGGGGGTGCCTTGGGCATTCCCAATATTAGGGTCTTATCACTCCTTATTCTCCCCATATCGACATCTCACCCAAAACTTGAAAACTTCAATCACACGAAACTTAACGGAACCTTGTGAGATAGGTTAGTATGATAAAGAGCAAACCATTTCACTTTTGGTATTGTCAAAGACAATATTAATAATTGTTTCCACACAATTCCTACTATATAATATCATTTTCACATTTTTATTGAGTAATATAAGCCACAAAAACAAGGAAACAAGCAAACTATGCATTGAAAACAGAATCTGTCAAAAACAGAACAGTCTGTAGTAATCTGTACTCAAACCATACTTCAGATACTCCAAAAAATATGAAAAAAATTAGGACCATGTGAGAAATTTGTATATTAATATTATTCAAAAATAATCAACTCAAAAGCACTCTTCTGTTAAAAATGATAGCTATTTTCATGAGCGCAAGAGTTTCTGTTTTTCAGCAAGATCAAATTAACTATCACCCAACATGATCCCAAAGGCTTTACTTGGCACTTTATTGAAACAAAAAGCAATAAAACATGATTAGTACAGTATCCTAATCATGAGAACACATAAAACAGTAGGTAAAAGTGTTGGGTTGTCTCCCAGCAAGTGCTTTTCTTTAATGCCTTTTAGCTAGGCATGATGAGTTCAATGATGCTCGCATAAAAGATAAGAATTGAAACATAAAGAGAGCATCATGAACCATATGACTAGCATATTTAAGTCTAACCCACTTCCTATGCATAGGGATTTTGAGAGCAAACAACTTGTAACAAGAATCAACTAGCATAGGAAAGTAAAACAAGTGCAACTTAAAAACTTTCAACATAGAGAGGAAACTTGATATTATTGAGATATGTAGAAACATATGTTCCTCTCTCATAATAATTTTCTATAGCATCATGAATGAATTCAACAATATAACTATCACATAAATCATTATTTTCATGATACATAAGCATAGAATTTTTGTTACTCTCCACATAAGCAAATTTATTCTCATGAATAGTAGTGGGAGAAAGCTCAACAAAATAACTATCATGAGAGTGAAAATTAAAATCATGATGGCAAGTTTCATGGTTATCATTATTCTTTATAGCATACATGTCATCACCATAATCATCATACATAGGAGGCATGCTTTCATCATAATAAATTTTCTCATCAAAACTTGGGGGGCTAAAAATATCATCTTGATCAAACATAGCATCCTGAGGCTTATGGCTTTGAATATCATTAGCATCATGGATATTCAAAAAATTCATACTAACAACATTGCAATCATGCTCATCATTCATGCCAATCATTTTATTAAATTCTTCTTCTATCAGTTGAGCACAATTTTCCGAACCATCATTTTCAAGAAAGACATTATAAAGATGATCAATAATGTGATGCAACCTCAATTCCAAATTTTTGTGTAGTTTCCTTTTATAAACCAGTGATAAAACAAGAAACTAAAAGATTCAATTGCAAGATCTAAAGATACACCTTCAAGCACTCACCTCCCCGGCAACGGCACCAGAAAAGAGCTTCGTTGACGGGATGTGAGTGTCGCTTACCTAACCTCCCCTGCAACAGCGCCAGAAAAGAGCTCGATGTCTACTACGCAACTTTATTCTTGTAGACACGTGTTGGGCCTCCAAGCGCAGAGTTTTGTAGGACAGTAGCAATTTTCCCTCAAGTGGATGACCTAAGGTTTATCAATCCGTGAGAGGTGTAGGATGAAGATGGTCTCTCTTCAAATGACCCTGCAACCAAATACAAGAAATCTCTTGTGTCCCCAACACACCCAATACAATGGCAAATTGTATAGGTGCACTAGTTCGGCGAAGAGATGGTGATAAAAGTGTAATATGGATGGTAGAAATATATTTTTATAATCTGAATAAATAAAAACAACAAGGTAGCAAATAGTAAACGGGCACAAAAACGGTGTTGCAATGCTTAAAAATGAGGCTAGGGTCCGTACTTTCGCTAGTGCAACCTCTCAACAATGCTAACATAGTTCGATCATTAGATTATCCCTCAAAGTTATTTAACAAATCACTCCCGAGTTCCTATTAGCGGAGAACAAAAGATAGGAATTGTCTGTAGGTCACGAAACCACCTCAAAGCTATTATTTGATCTATTCAAGAGTTTGTAACTAAAATAACACAAAGCTATTTTTTTTGTTCGATCTAATCTAGAGTTTGTACAAGAATAACACCAAAGAAAATTCATATTCATAATACTCAATCCATACAAAGAACTATAAAGAGACCCCAAAGTTTCCGTCGGAGAAAAACGTGCATCAACCCCTATGCATAGATTACCTCAATATCACCGCTGGAACGCGAGTTGAATGCCATAACACATATCAAGTGAATCAATAAGATACCTCATTGTCACCTCAAGTATTCATATTGCAAGACATATATCATGTGTTCTCATCTCTGAATATTCAATCCGACAAGACAAAACTTTGAAGGGTAAAGATTCAATTCATCATAACAAGAGTATAGAGGGGAGAAACATCATGTGATCCAACTATATTAACAAAGCCCAGGATATATATCACGAGAGAGAGAGAGAGAGAGAGATCAAACACATAGCTACTGGTACAAACCCTCAGCCCCGAGGGTGGACTACTCCCTCCTCATCGTCGTGGCCATCGGGGTGATGGAGATGGCCACCAGAGATGATTCCCCCTCCGGCAGGGCGCCGGAATAGGGTCTAGATTAGATCTCATGGATACAGAGCCTTGCGGCGGTGGAACATTTGATCTAGGGCTACCCCGATGGGTTTCGGAATATTTGTGAATTTATAGGGTAAAGAGGGGGTGCGGGAGGCCACCGAGGTGGGCACAACCCACCTAGGCACGCCAGGGGGCCCTGGCGCGCCCTGGTGGGTTGTGCCCCCCTCGGGGCACCCCCCAGGTGCAGCTCAGGCCCATTGGGTTCCTTCTGGTCCATAAAAATCTCCAAAAAGTTACGCTATGTTTGGACTCGGTTTGATATTGATTTCCTGCGATGTAAAAAAACAAGCAAAAAACAGCAACTGGCACTGGGCACTGGGTCAATAGGTTAGTCCCAAAAAATGATATAAAATTGCTATAAAATGATTGTAAAACATCCAAGAATTATAATATATTAGCATGAGTACTTAAAAAATTATAGATACGTTGGAGACGTATCAGCATCCCCAAACTTAATTCCTACTCGTCCTTGAGTAGGTAAATGATAAAAGAAATAATTTATGAAGTGTGAATGCTAGAAAAGTGCATAAGTTTGATCAAAGATAATTTCAATCAGTTTTCCTAGCATCATAATAGAAATTCTTTCTCATAAAATTTCTCATGTTATAGTAGCAACCAATTCACATGTTAAAGTTCAAACAATAAATTCTCTTGAAACCCAACAACCTATGTTCTCAGTCACCAAGCAATTGCAATTCAACTTATTCAACAGAGTTTAAGTAAGAGCTCCATGTAAGGGCATATTTATCCCCAAGGTGTTTTGGTGATTGATGACAATGCTTGTGCGGACTAATCGTGTGCGTTAAGTTCTTTCAGAGATTCATCCATTGGCACGAGACGATTACCTCCACTCGGTGTTTTACTCAAGACGGTGTAGCTCCTTCGTTTCGTTGCTGGTGGTCTACTTTCGTAGGAGTCACCGTACTATCAAGAGGGGATCTGCTTTGGTAAGACTAGGGTGGAATCAACACGTACACATCCATATCACCCGTCGTTTTTCCTTCCGCTTAGTTGGGGTTGCCCTACTTCCCTTGAGTATGCCTTGTCCTGCCCCAGCGGTAATACCGCGGTCCACAGCGGTAGTACCGCCGAAGCACCCCAGCGGTAGTACCGCTCACAGAGCAGTAGTACCGCTCCTAAGCGGTAGTACCGCTTGTGGTCTTCGGTCGTAGTACCGCAGTGCTTCCGGGCTACTGCCGCCTCGATTCGAGAACGAAGTTTTTCGTGCCGGGTTTTGCGGCACTAAGGGCGGTAGTAGTGGTGGTAGTACTGCTCCAAGTGGTAGTACCGCGCCTACCCCCACGGTAGTACCGCCCTGGGGTCAGGGCTCAGCGCGGCAGTACCGCTGGGTAGGAGCGGTAGTACCGCCCTAAGCAGTAGTACCGCCCTTCCCTAGCGGTAGTACTGCCCTGGGGTCAGGGCCCTGTCAGTGCGGCATACCGCTGGGTATGTGCGGTAGTACCGCCCTAAGCGGTAGTACCGCCCTTCCCTGGCGGTAGTACCGCCCTGTGCGGGGCTGCTCAGTGGAATAACGGTTGGATTGAGCCCCCCACTATATAAAGGGGTCTTCTTCCCCAAAGTTGACCTGCCTCTTTCCCCCAAAGCTCCATTGTTGCTCCAAGCTCCATTTTCACCCGATCTCTCTCCCTAGCCAATCAAACTTGTTGATTTGCTCGGGATTGGTTGAGAAGGCCCAGATCTACACTTCCACCAAGAGAAATTTGATTCCCCCCACTTATCCCCAGCGGATCTTGTTACTCTTGGGTGTTGAGCACCCTAGACGGTTGAGGTCACCTCGAAGCCATACTCCATTGTGGTGAAGCTTCGTGGTGTTGTTGGGAGCCTCCAAGTGTTGTGGAGATAGCCCCAATCTTGTTTGTAAAGGTCCAGTTTCTGCCTTCAAGGGCTCCAATAGTGGAATCACGGCATCTCGCATTGTGTGAGGGCGTGAGGAGATTACAGTGGCCCTAGTGGCTTCTTGGGGAGCATTGTGCCTCCACACCGCTCTAACGGAGACGTACTTCCCCTTAAAAGGAAGGAACTTCGGTAACACATCCTCGTCTCCACCGGCTCCACTCTTGGTTACCTTGTCCCTTTACTTTTGCAATCTTACTTGAGTTGTATCTATTGCTTGCTTGTGTGCTTATTGACTTTGCATCATATAGGTTGTCCACATAGTTGCACATCTAGACAACCTATTTCACTGCAAGGTTTAAATTGTTAAAGAAAAGTCTAAAAATTGTTAGTTGCCTATTCACCCCCCCCCCCTCTAGTCAACCATATCAATCCTTTCAATTGGTATCAGAGCCTCGTCTCTTTATTAAGGACTTTGCCGTCCAAAGAGTATGGTTGACACCCACGACAATGCGGAGGAGCACTCCGGTGTGAATCCCATCTCGTCCACGGCCGAAGGGGGAGCCTCGGTCTCACGTGAGGAATTCAATGTGGCTTTAGACACATTGAAAACCTCCATGATGGCCGAGGTTAAAAGCATGTTTTCTGAATTCCTAGACGGACTTAAACTATCTACCTCGCCAATGAAAGTCGGTGATCCCACTAACAAGGTGACGGATGCTACCTCCAACAAAGGGGAAGCTAACAGTAAAAAGAGTTCGTCTACTAGTGGTAGAAATGGCACCGGCATCTTTGCCAATGTGGAACCCACAGTGTATAGAGGACCGATCCCCTCTACTCATTTGAATCATGCCGGTCCTCCTCCTAAATATGTGAAAAATGAAGATTTTGACTCTTGGGTTTATCGCTTCAAGCGTCACTTAAAACATGTGAACACTAACCTTTGGAGAATTATTGAAGAAGGTTTCTATCCTCATGATCCAAGCAACTTCACCCCTCGAGAAGAAGTGGACAATCAATTCAATGAGAGTGCTCTCTTCATCATCCAAGATGCAATCCTTCCCGAAGATCTCCCTCATCTTCAACCTCATGTCATGGCTAAAGAAGCATGGAAATGTGTTGAGTCTCTCTATCATGGAAGTGCTAGCATTCAACGCCCCAACTATGAAGTGGTGCAAGATGAAGCCGATGAGTTTGCAATGAAAGAGGATGAAGAACCTCATGAGCTCTTTCGAAGAGTGACCAAACTCGCGGTCGCACTCCAAGATCATGGGAGCAAGGACACGGATGACAACTGGATCAAGTGCAAGTTCCTCAAGGCCATGATGCCCTACAACAAGGCCATGTCCTCCGTCATTCGCCAAAGACCGGACTTCCACTCCATGACCTCAGGTGAAGTGTTAGATGAGTTTGTTGCAATGAGCATCTTGGACAAGACCGCCGACAATGCCGTGCTCCGTTCTCAAAGGGCAAAGAAGCCCAATCTTGCCTTGAAGGCTAAGGTTAGTGTGGAAGAAGAAGAAGAAGAGGAAGATGAGGAGAGCAACCCCGAGGACACGAAGTATGATTATCATGAGCACATGGCTCTTGCCTCAAGACAATTTTGGAGTAAGAAGAATACAAGACCCAACTTCAACAAGAACAACTCAAGTGGCCTCAAGGGCAAGCAACGAGTTAGAACTTATTTCAACTGTGGCAATGTTAGCCATTTCGTTGCGGATTGTCCTTACGAGAAGCGGGAAGACAATGGTGGCAAGTTCATCCGAAAAGACAAAGCCAAGTCCTTGTCCAACAAGAACAACTTCACCAAGAAGACTCCTACTCATGGGTTGGTGGTTCAAGAAGAATACCGTGAGGATGACGATGATGATGAAGATGGTGAAACAATGGCCATGGCATCCGTTGCCATTGTCACAACTCCCCGGGTGTTTCTCTTCGATGCACCTAACGAGAACATCATCGCCAAGTGCCTCATGGCTAAGGCCACCAACAAGGTAACCCCCAATATCAAAACCACCATTATTCCTAATCCTCCTTCAACGGATGACTTTGATAATGGTAAGAGGTCTAATGAGGAGATTAATGAATTTGAGTCCTTCATGAGTAAGCTCAAGGGAAAATTCAAGAAGCACTTCGTTGCTCTCTTGGAACAACTTGGTGAAGCCAATGACATGATAGAGGCTCACGAAGAGACCATCTCTGAGATGGAAGGTCATAGTCGTGATTATGCCGATGAGATATCGGATCTATCTAATGATCTTGCTAAGGAGCGTGGGCATCGTTTGGCTCTTGAGGAGTCACACAACGATGACCATGCCAAATTAAATAAAGATCTTGATCATGCTCTTGTTGTGTCTCATGTTCTAACTTTCGAGAAGGCTAAACTTGGGGTTGATCATGCTAGACTCAAGGAGGAGTTTGATGTACTTGACAAGTCCCATAAGGTCTTGAAAGGTGCTCATGCAAACCTCAAGGAGTCTCATGCTCAACTCCAAGTTAAACTTCCAAGGAAAAGGCCACATTTCCTCACATGGTCTTAATTGATAATGCAAATGCTACTAACCCATGTTGTGAGCATGTGCATCTTGTGGAGGAGAATGCCAAGTTGAAGGAACAACTCGAGAAAGGTCGTGTGTCATGCATACAAGGCGAGAAGAACCTAAATGACCTTTTGAGCAATCAAAAGGAAGTTGTGGGCAAAGAGGGAGTTGGGTTTACGCCCAAGTCCAAGAACAAGAAGAAGAACAAGGAGAAGAATAACAAGACCAATCGACCTCCCCCGCTCGAGCAAACTTTTGTGAAGGAGGGAGAGGGTGCTCCTAAGAAGAAGAATGACAATGCGAGGAGTGGTGATGCCAAAGAGCGCAAAGCCATCTCTCCCAACAAAGCCGGCGACTTTAACCCTTCTTATGTGTTGTGTCGTGCTAGCGATGGGCCTGTTTATGCTAAATTTGTTGGTTCTTCTTATGAGTACATTGAATGGTCTATTTGGGTTCCTAAGACCCTTGTTACTAACATCAAAGGACCCATTACTCAATGGGTACCTAAAACCAAGCATTGATATCTTGTAGGTGTTTGCTTCCGGTGGGGGATCATGGTTGCTCGATAGTGGAGCAACAAATCATATGACCGGGAGCAAGGACTTGGTGGTGGACGTGCACAAGATCCCACCTATGCCCACCAATGTTGAATGGGGTGATGCCTCACATTCTAAGGTATTGGGTCTTGGCAAGGTTGTCATTTCTCATGATCTAACGATCGAGAAAGTCATGCTTGTTGAGTCCCTTGCGTTTAATTTACTTTCCGTTCGTCAACTCGCACTCATGGGCTTTGCCACCTTCTTTGATATTGATACCGTGGCCCTCTTGTGGAGCAAGACTCTTAAAGTAGCTTTTGTTGGGCATGTCGAGAACGGTCTCTATGTGATTAACTTTTCGGAGCAACCCACTAAGACCGCGACATGCCTAATGGCTAAAGTTGATGTGGGATGGCTTTGGCATCGCCGTTTAGCCCACGTCAATATGAGATCTTGCAAAGTCTTCTCAAGGGGGACCATGTTCATGGACTAACGAATGTTAGTTTTGCCAAAGATCGTGTTTGCAGTGCTTGTATCGAAGGAAAGCTTCATGAGACGGCTCACCCTCCCACGACTATCATCTACTCGAAGAGACCCTTGGAGCTCCTGCACATGGACCTTTTCGGGCCTCCATCCTTTGATAGTCTTGGGGGTAGAAAGTATTGCTTGGTGATTGTGGATGATTATTCAAGATACACTTGGGTATACTTCTTCAAGAGGAAGAGTGAGACTCAACAAACCGTCATCAACTTTGCAAATGAAGCTCAACATCAACGTAATGCAAAGATCCTAACAATAAGAAGTGACAACGGCACCGAGTTCAAGAACTACACCTTGGATGAGTTTCTTAGTGATGAAGGTATCAAGCATCAATATTCTGCACCATATACCCCTCAACAAAATGGTGTTGCGGAGAGGAAGAACCGGACGTTGATGGATGCGGAAAGGACCATGATGGCGGAGTTCAAGTCTCCATACAACTTTTGGGCCGAAGCCATCAACACAGCATGTCATGCATCCAATCGGCTCTATCTCCGCAAAGGCTTGAACAAGACTCCGTATGAGATACTCACCGGGAACAAGCCCAATCTCAAGTACTTCTGGGTGTTCGGGTGTAAGTGTTTCCTTCTCAAGAAAGGTGTTCGTTTGTCTAAATTTGAGGCTAGAGTTCATGAGGGCATATTTGTTGGTTATGCTACAAACTCGCATGCTTACCGTGTTCTCAACAAGTCCAACGGACTCATTGAGGAGACGTGTAACGTAGAGTTTGACGAAAATAACGGCCCCCAAGTGGAGCAAAGTGGTACTTGTGATGTAGGTGATGAAATTCCTCCCCAAGCCATAAGAAGAATGGGTATTGGTCATATCCTACCCATTGAGGAACCCCTTGTGGCCGAAGGAGAAGGACAATGCTCCACCTCTGTGGAGCCTTCACCTACTCAAGACCCACACGCTTCCGAAGAACAAAGTGAAGGCCCTCAACCTCGGGAACAAGACCAAGGGCAAGATCAATCTCAAGATGGTGGTGAACCTTCACATGATGCCCAAGGTCAAGTTCTCCCCCTCGAGCAAGTTCAAGATCATGAGCAAGCTCAAGATCAAGAACAAGCTCATGACGACGCTCAAGATGATCAAGTGAACCCTCCTCCTTCGACATCCGAGGAGGAATTGGAGCGTCGTGCCGTGAAGATTGCTTCCAAACTCACCACCAAAGGTCATCTCATGGAGAATGTGGTTGGAAGCCTAAGAAAGGGGGTAAGCACTCGTAGACAATTAGCAAACTATTGTGAACATCACGCGTTTGTCTCTTGTGTTGAACCCCATAAGGCCTATGAGGCGCTCGAAGACTCGGATTGGCTCAATGCCATGCATGAAGAACTCAACAACTTCGAGTACAACAAGGTGTGGAGGTTGGTGCCAAGGCCTTCCGGGAACCATAACATCATTGGAACCAAGTGGATCTTCAAGAACAAGCAAGATGCTCATGGGAACATCATTCGCAACAAGGCAAGATTGGTAGCACAAGGCTACTCCCAAGTCGAGGGTATCGACTATGGTGAAACCTTTGCTCCCCTTGCTCGCCTTGAATCCATTCATTTGTTGATTGCTTATGCTTCCCATCACAACTTTAAGTTGCAACAAATGGATGTTAAAAGTGCTTTTCTTAATGGTCCTATTAATGAGTTGGTCTATGTCAAGCAACCCCCTGGGTTCGAGGATCCCTTCTTCCCGGATCATGTGTATCAACTCGATAAGGCGCTCTATGGCCTTAAACAAGCCCCACGTGCGTGGTATGACCACCTTACCGAGTTGTTACAAGATCGTGGATTTGAAGTGGGGCTAATCGATCCCACTCTTTTTACCAAGAAGGTCAAAGGGGAGTTGTTTGTATGCCAACTATATGTTGATGACATTATCTTTGGTTCCCCTAACAAAGCTTTCAATGAAGAATTTGCCGCTCTCATGACCTCTAAGTTCAAGATGTCTTCGATGGGAGAGTTGAAGTTCTTCCTTGGTTTTGATATCAAACAAAGAAGAGAAGGTACCTTCATCAACCAAGCCAAATACACTCAAGACATGCTCAAGAGATTCAAGCTAAGTGATGTCAAGCCAGCCTCTACTCCAATGCCCACCAAGTGCCAACTTGACATTGGTCCCAATGGTAAAGCAGTGGATCAAAAGGTATATCGCTCCATGATTGGCTCCTTGCTTTACCTTTGTGCATCTAGACCGGATATCATGTTGAGTGTGGGGATGTGTGCACGGTTTCAAGCCGCACCAAAGGAAAGTCACTATGTGGCGGTCAAGCGAATCTTTCGATATTTGGCTCATACCCCAAACTTTGGCCTTTGGTACCCAAGAGGGGCAAACTTCAAGCTTGAAGGCTTTACAGATTCCGATTGGGCGGGAGACAAAGTGGATAGGAAGTCCACCTCCGGAGGGTGCCAGTTTCTTGGGTGCTCTTTGGTGAGTTGGTCTTCCAAAAAGCAAAGTTGTGTGTCTCTCTCGTCCACCGAAGCGGAATATGTGGCGGCTGGTAGTTGTTGTGCACAACTCTTATGGATGAGGCAAACTTTAAAGGAATATGGTGTCATTTGTGACAAAGTGCCTCTTTGGTGTGACAACGAAAGTGCCATCAAGATTTCTCTCAACCCGGTGCAACACTTCAAGACGAAGCATATTGAGATTCGGTATCATTTCATCTGGGATCACATTAGGCAAGGGGAGATCGAGCTCAAGTATGTCAACACTCATGATAACCTTGCAGATATCTTCACGAAGCCCTTGGATGAAGCAAGATTTCGCGAGTTAAGGCATGAGCTAAATATCATTGATTCAAGCAATGTGACTTGAACCCTTGCACACCCCTCCCCACTCAGCTTGGTGTCTAGCTTAGGTGTAGGCATGGACATAGGGGGAGTGTTGTTCTCTCAATGAACTCTCCCTCCCCCCATTATGCATAAAACGATCAACTCTTTCACATTAGCCATTTTTTATGGTACTTGTGCTTCAAAGACGAGTTTTGGTCATGGGCCCAAGGATAATTCTTCGCGGTACCATACCAATTGACTCAAACATAGGTGGCTCCGGCCACCGCCCTCTCCTGAGAGAGGCTAGAGTTCGCTCTGTTTCGTGTGGTTGTTTGTGTTTGAGTGGTTGCTGGTCCGTTGTTTGTGTGTGTGTTGCCTTGCTGGTCTTCTCTTTCTCTTGGCCCTGCTTTCCGTTTTTTTGGAGCGTTAGTCGTTGGTCTAGAAGCCGTGTGGTTGCTGAAGCGGTACTACCGCCCTCCAGCGCGGTACTACCGCTGTAGGCGCGGGCAGGGGGTTATATCGGGGGCAGGGGGAGTTTCTTCTCCCCCCATACCAATTCGCTCGCCCCCTCGCCCTGTTCTTCTCTCTCTTCGGCAACCGGCGCCGCGGGAGGGCTTCGGCGGATCTCCCTCTCCGGGGCGCTCCTCTCCATTTCCTTCGGTGGAGTCGATCCCCACCCTGTCCTCTTGCCATGGATGCCGGTATTGCCCCCCTTCCCTGTTTCCTTTTATCTAGATTTCCAATCTAGCTTTTTAGGGGCAATAGCAGTTGGATCTCTAGATTTTTGTCCAGATCTAGGCTTGAGTAGGATGGAGAATGCTTCTAGACAGTTTGGATTAGTGTTTGGTTGGAGTATTTTTGAATTTGGTAGGACGGTAGTACCGGATCTGACCACGGCAGTAGGAAACTGTTGTTTCCCCGCCTCGAGCGGTACTACCGCTCTCTCCAGAGCGGTACTACCGCTTGGAGCGGTACTACCACTCAAGGGTCACGGTACTACCGCCCCTCTACCAGTTTCCGTCATACTCCTACCTCTTAGTGATCCTTTTTGTTCGTGTTTGTGGCTTACGCTCGTTCTTTCTGGTTGTCTGCGTGTGTGTGTGTGTGGTTCCAGGTGATGAGGTTCCTGAGCATCAGGCTCATCATGTCAACCCCGGTCGTGCCTCGTCCAAGCGCTACCGCACCACTGAGCCTGCCGGAGGATCGTCTAGTGCTCCACCTCCTCCTCAACTGCAGAAGAAGCCTGGGGTCAATCCAAAGCCAGGCAAAACCATGCCAGAAATGCCGCCCAAGGAGTTATGGGCAAGGCGCCGCCGCAGCCCGTATGAGGACGACCAAGATCCCACTTTGGTCAACCGTCCGTTCTGGAACAGGTTCCAGTTTGCCATCTTCTTTGATGTTCTCAAAGCCAAGAAGAACCTCTATGTCAACGTGCACTCCATCGACACCGAGCATATGGAGAACGATCATGAATACTTTGGTGAAGCTCTTCAGATGTGCACCCAACTGAACATTCTCGGGATCATGCAATTCAACAAGGACTATGATGCTGATATTGTGGCCCAATTCTATGCCACGGTTCACCTTGGGACTAATGAGGACAAGACACTGACTTGGATGACCAATGGCAAGTTGCTTTTAGTCAAGTGGAAAGCTTTCATGGAGTTGATTGGGGTGGAAGATCTAGGTCTTGAGTCTTTTGTCGGCTTTCGCCCCCACCGTCGCGCCAATGCCACTCACAAGCAAGCTCTATGGCCCTTCTGCACTTTGAGGATCAACCCTGAGACGAAGAAGGAAACCTATGAGCTGCCTGCCTATCTGGATATCCTTCACCGTATCTTCAGAGAGACTCTTTTCCCTCGTATCGGGAATTTGGACCAGGTTCACTCATATCTCGTGGACATGCTTCTCTTCTGCCAGCGTGAGAAGGGAAAGAACTCCGGAGAGTCCTTGGATATCTCTCATGTTATGTGGTCTGAGCTACTTTCTGCTATCTCCGAGCGCAAGTGCCCGATTTATGGTCCGTTCATTATGCTGCTCATTGAGAAGGCCTGAGATCGTGTCTATCCCAAGGTGTTGCTGGAGACTGGAGAGTTGGTCTCTCACGATGTCAAGCGTCTGAGGAAGAAGGATAACTGGGGCACTCAGGCCCCTAGGACTGGAGTTCCTTCATCTGCTGCTACCATGGAGACTGAGGAGGAGATTGGGGCTGAGGCTGAGGATGAAGATGATGACTACGTGCCTTCTGAGGCAGAGCCCTCGTGGGCCAAGAAGCTCAAGATCAAGGTGAAGAAGCTGTTCTTCATGGAGTCTCACGATCAGTACATGACTCATGTGGCTGAGAAGAAGGCCCGAGGTCGCCACAAGGAGCTCATGCGTCAGATGGGTGCTATTCTGATTAGTGGTTCTGAGGATCAGCTTACCGAGGAGGAGGAGTGGATTCAGCAGCACTGCCCTTGGACCAATTCTGATGCTGAGCACTTCCCGGCTGACGATGGTGGCGCAGACGATCCCTCTGTGATCTGATGTGTGTCCCTCGTTTGCCATCACCTGGAGCCGTAGCAGCACTCCCTCTCCTTTTTGGTGTCTCGATGCCAAAGGGGGAGAGAGTTTAGGGATTTGTGCTTTGTGTCTTCCGTCTTCTGTGTTTGTGTTTTCCTCGCCTGTTGCTTTATTTGGTTTGTGTCAGTCAGACCTAAGTTCTGGTCTCTGTCAGTGAGACCTAAGCTCGAGTCATATGGTGTGAGACATATGCTACCTTACCTTTCCAGTATCATTATCTATGTCTATCTAGCTTATGAGTTGCATGCTTATCCTGTTATCTATGTTGCTCCCATATATCTTGCTTAGGTAGTTGGTCTATAAAATGTAGGGGGAGCATTGATCCTGGCATCTGTGCCATGCAGTCCAAAGCACTTATCTAGGTATCACACATCCAGGGGGAGCCCTTCTACATTTTAGGACGGTTGTGTTTTTGCGCTTGTCCTATATCTATCATACTGTGCAAATCCCGTATTGTCATCAATCCACCAAAAAGGGGGAGATTGTAAGGGCATATTTATCCCCAAGGTGTTTTGGTGATTGATGACAATGCTTGTGCGGACTAATCGTGTGCGTTAAGTTCTTTCGGAGATTCATCCATTGGCACGAGACGATTACCTCCCCTCGGTGTTTTACTCAAGACGGTGTAGCTCCTTCGTTTTGCTGTTGGTGGTCTAGTTTCGTAGGAGTCACCGTACTATCAAGAGGGGATCCGCTTTCGTAAGACTAGGGTGGAATCAACACGTACACATCCATATCACCCGTCGTTTTTCCTTCCGCTTAGTTGGGGCTGCCCTACTTCCCTTGAGTATGCCTTGTCCTGCCCCAGCGGTAGTACCGCGGTCCACAGCGGTAGTACCGCCGAAGCACCCCAGCGGTAGTACCGCTCACAAGCGGTAGTACCACTCTCCGAGCGGTAGTACCGCTTGTGGTCTTCGACCGTAGTACCGCAGTGCTTCCGGGCTACTGCCGCCTCGATTCGAGAATGAAGTTTTTCGTGTCGGGTTTTGCGGCACTAAGGGCGGTAGTAGTGGTGGTAGTACCGCTCCAAGCGGTAGTACCGCGCCTACCCCCACGGTAGTACCGCCCTGGGGTCAGGGCTCTGTCAGCGCGGCAGTACCGCTGGGTAGGAGCGGTAGTACCGCCCTAAGCGGTAGTACCACCCTTCCCTAGCGGTAGTACCGCCCTGGGGTCAGGGCCCTATCAGTGCGGCAGTACCGCTGGGTATGTGCGGTAGTACCGCCCTAAGCGGTAGTACCGCCCTTCCCTGGCGGTAGTACCGCCTTGTGCGGGGCTGCTCAGTGGAATAACGGTTGGATTGAGCCCCCCACTATATAAAGGGGTCTTCTTCCCCAAAGTTGACCTACCTCTTTCCTCCAAAGCTCCATTGTTGCTCCAAGCTCCATTTTCGCCCGATCTCTCTCCCTAGCCAATCAAACTTGTTGATTTGCTCGGGATTGGTTGAGAAGGCCCAGATCTACACTTCCACCAAGAGAAATTTGATTCCCCCCACTTATCCCCAGCGGATCTTGTTACTCTTGGGTGTTGAGCACCCTAGACGGTTGAGGTCACCTCGAAGCCATACTCCATTGTGGTGAAGCTTCGTGGTGTTGTTGGGAGCCTCCAAGTGTTGTGGAGATAGCCCCAATCTTGTTTGTAAAGGTCCGGTTGTCGCCTTCAAGGGCTCCAATAGTGGAATCACGGCATCTCGCATTGTGTGAGGGCGTGAGGAGATTACGGTGGCCCTAGTGGCTTCTTGGGGAGCATTGTGCCTCCACATCGCTCTAACGGAGACATACTTCCCCTTAAAAGGAAGGAACTTCGGTAACACATCCTCGTCTCCACCGGCTCCACTCTTGGTTATCTTGTCCCTTTACTTTTGCAAGCTTACTTGAGTTGTATCTATTGTTTGCTTGTGTGCTTATTGACTTTGCATCATATAGGTTGTCCACGTAGTTGCACATCTAGAGAACCTATTTCATTGCAAGGTTTAAATTGTTAAAGAAAAGTCTAAAAATTGTTAGTTGCCTATTCACCCCCCCCCCCTCTAGTCAACCATATCGATCCTTTCACTCCACATACTCAACGATCATATAGTCTTCTATGATTGCTAACACTCATCACATACACATGAGCAAAACGTCTCAACCGGACACATAGAAAGATAGGGGCTTATTGTTTTGCCTCCCAACGTATTCACCTAAAGGGATATGTCAACAATAATAACTCATGCGACCCATATTCAACTGGACATATGTGCCTAGATCTTTCCTCACCACATGATGTTGCCAAAAGAGAAAAATAAAAAGGGATAGAGAGAAAAACTTTGACTCTTTGCATAAAAGTAAATACTGAAAAGTAAAAGATAGGCCCTTCGCAGAGGGAAGCAGAGGTTTCCATGCACTTATTTGTTTGTATGCTCAACCCCTTAGTGCAAAAGAACGTGAAGTTATATTGCCCCTTATGATAGCAACCTTTATTATGCAGTCCGTCGCTTTTATTCTTTGCGATCACAAGTATGTACAATGCTCAGTTTTCTCTTACACTAAATGATCTAACACTTTTAGAAGAAATTTTTATTGCCTTATTGCACCGATGGCAACTTACTTGAAGGATCTTGCTCAGTCTTTAGGTAGGTATGGTGGACTCTTGAAAATAAGGTTTGGGTTTAAGGGGTTTTGGATGCACAAGTAGTATCTCTATTTAGTGCGGAATTTTTTGCTAGAAAAGATAGGGGGCAAGCACCACATGTTGAAGGATCTATGACAATATAACTTCTATGTGAATATGAACAAACATAAATCATTACGTTGTCTTCCTTGTCCAACGTCAACAATTTTTGCATATAATATTTTGATGGGGGCTCACAATCACAAAAGATTTCCATGATAGTGTATTTGCATGTGGAAGTCGTGAATTGCTTGTATGACCGATATTGTGATTGTCGAGCCTCAAAAGATTTCACTTTCTAAACCCAATGTGAAGCTACCACTAGGCATGATATGATTTCAGCTTCATGATATTCAACTTATTCAACAATTTACTCATAGGATATAAGTGAAGCACAAGAGTAAATGACAAACTACTCCAAAAAGATATAAGTGAAGATTAATCGAGTAGTTAAGTAAATAGCTAGCTATGTGAGGGCTCTCTCTTATTTAAATCTTTCAGATCTAAGTACTTTATTAAAACAGCAATCAAAGCAAAATAAAATGACAATCCAAGGATAGCACACATCATGCGAAGAAGCAAAAACTTAGGCTCAACCGATACTAACCGATAATTGTTGAAGAAGAAAGGTGGGATGCCTACCAGGGCATCCCCAAGCTTAGATGCTTGAGACTTCTTGAAATATTATCTTGGGTATCTTGGGCATCCCCAAGCTTGAGCTTTTGTGTCTCCTTAACTCTTCTCATATCACGGTTTTCCTAAATCACAAAAGCTTCATCCACACAAAACTCAACAAGAACTCGTGAGATAAGTTAGTATAAATCAATGCAAAACCTTATCATTTTCTACTATAGCAAATTACTAAAATTATTATTCAACATTGCATACTAAATGCCTCTGCATATTTAATACTCCTATCCACAAATAGAATCATTAAACAAGCAAACATATGCAAACAATGCAAACATAACAGCAATCTGCCAAAACAGTACGGTCTGTAAAGAATGCAAGATTCATAATACTTTCCTAACTCCAAAAATTATGAGAAAAATACTAAACTGTAGAATATTTATTTTATCTTATTTTGCAAAAAAATTCAACAATTTATCATATTCTGACTTTTCTAGGGAATTTTTGCAACATCGATAAACTTTCTGTTTTCAAACAGCAACAAGTATACTTGCAAAATAAGCATGGCAAAGGCTATCATTGCCACTTTTATTGAAATAAAAGATGCAAAACATTATTCTAAATAACATAAATCAAATCCTAGCAAAATAAATTGACGCTCCAAGCAAAACACATATCATGTGACGAATGAAAACATAGCTCCAAGTGAGGTTACCGATAATGTTGGAGACGAAAGAGGGGATGCCATCCGGGGCATCCCCAAGCTTAGTTGCTTGGACCTTACTTGAATATTACCTTGGGGGTGCCTTTGTCATCCCTATGCTTAGGGTATTGTCACTCCTTATTCCCCTCATATTGACATCTCACCCAAAAATTGAAACCTTCAATCACATAAAACTTAACGGAACCTTGTGAGATAGGTTAGTATGATAAAGAGCAAACCATTTCACTTTTGGTACTGTCAAAGAAGAGATTAATAATTGCTTCCACACAATGACTACTGTAGCATATCATTTCCACAATTTAAATTGAGCAATATAAGCCATAGAAACAAGGAAACAAGCAAACTATGCATTGAAAACAGAATATGTAAAAACAGAACAGTCTGTAGTAATATGTACACAAACCATACTTATGCTTCTCCAAAAATTATGAAAAAAATTGGACCACATGAGAAATTTGTATATTAATATTATTCAAAAAGAATAAACTCAAAATCACTCTTATGTTAAAAATGAGAGTTATTTTCGTGAGCGCAAGAGTTTCTGTTTTTCAGCAAGATCAAATCAACTATTATCCAACATGATCCCAAAGGCTTTACTTGGAAATTTATTGAAACAAATGCAATAAAACATGGTTACTACAGTAGCCTAATCATGTTAAAATACAAAAAACAGTAGGTAAAAATGTTGGGTTGTCTCCCAACAAGCACTTTTCTTTAATGCCTTTTTAGCTAGGCATGATGAGAGCAAACAACTTATGGGAACAAGAATCAACTAGCATAGGAAGGCAAAACAAGCATAACTTCAAAACTTTCAACACATAGAGAGGAAAATTGATATTATTGTGATTCCTACAAGCAAATGTTCCTCTCTCATAATAATTTTCAGGAGCATCATGAATGAATTCAGCAATATAGCTATCACATAAATCATTATTTTCATGATACATAAGCATAGAAAATTTATTAATCTCCACACAAGCAAACTTATTCTCATTCATAGTAGTGGGAGCAAACTCAACAAAATAACTATCATGAGAGTGAAAATTAAAATCATGATGACAAGTTTCATGGTTATCATTATTCTTTATAGCACACTTGTCATCACCATAATCATCATAAGTAGGGGGCATGCTATCATCATAATAATTTATCTCATCAAAACTTGGGGGAGTAAAAATATCATCTTCATCAAACATAGCATCCCCAAGCTTGTAGCTTTGCATATCATTAACATCACGGATATTCAAAGAGTTCATGCCAACAACATTGCAATTATGCTCATGATTCAAATATTTCGTGCCAAACATTTTATTGACTTCTTCTTCTAACAATTGAACACAATTTTCTGATCCGTCATTTTCAAGAAAGATATTATAAAGATGATCAATAATATGATGCAACCTCAATTCCATTTTTTTGTAGTTTTCTTTTATAAACCAAACTAGTGATAAAACAAGAAACTAAAAGATTCGATTGCAAGATCTAAAGATATACCTTCAAGCACTCACCTCCCCGGCAACGGCGCCAGAAAAGAGCTTCATTGACGGGGTGTGGTGTCGTTTTCCTAACCTCCCCGGCAACGGTGCCAGAAAAGAGCTTGATGTCTACTACGCAACTTTATTCTTGTAGACACGTGTTGGGCCTCCAAGCGCAGAGTTTTGTAGGACAGTAGCAATTTTCCCTCAAGTGGATGACCTAAGGTTTATCAATCCATGAGAGGTGTAGGATGAAGATGGTCTCTCTCAAACGACCCTGCAACCAAATACAAGAAATCTCTTGTGTCCCCAACACACCCAATATAATGGCAAATTGTATAGGTGCACTAGTTCGACGAAGAGATGGCGATAAAAGTGTAATATGGATAGTAGAAAAATATTTTTTAATCTGAATAAATAAAAACAACAAGGTAGCAAATAGTAAATGGGCACAAAAACGGTGTTGCAATGCTTAAAAATGAGGCCTAGGGTCCGTACTTTTGCTAGTGCAACCTCTCAACAATGCTAACATAGTTCGATCATTAGATTATCCCTCAAAGTGCAATAAAGAATCACTCCTGAGTTCCTATTAGCGGAGAACAAAAGATAGGAATTGTTTGTAGGTCACAAAACCACCTCAAAGCTATTCTTTCTATTCGATCTATTCAAGAGTTCGTACTAAAATAACACAAAGCTATTTTTTCCATTCGATCTATCCTAGAGTTCGTACTAGAATAACACCAAAGCAAATTCATATTCATAATACTCAATCCACACAAAGAACTATAAAGAGACCCCAAAGTTTCCATTGGAGAAAAACGTGCATCAACCCCTATGCATAGATTACCCCAATATCACCGCGGGAATCCGCGAGTTGAATGACATAACACATATCAAGTGAATCAATAAGATACCTCATTGTCACCTCAAGTATTCACATTGCAAGACATATATCATGTGTTCTCATATCTGAATATTCAATCCGACAAGACAAAAGTTTGAAGGTTAAAGATTCAATTCATCATAACAAGAGTATAGGGGGAGAAACATCATATGATCCGACTATATTAACAAAGCCCATGATATAGATCAAGAGGGAGAGAGAGATAGAGAGATCAAACACATAGCTACTGGTACAAACCCTCAGCCCCGAGGGTGGACTACTCCCTCCTCATCGTGGTGGCCGACGGGATGATGAAGATGGCCACCGGAGATGATTCCCCCCTCCGGCAGGGTGCCAAAACGGGGTCTAGATTGGATCTCGTGGATACATAGGCCTTGTGGCGGCAGAACTTCTGATCTAGGGCTACCCCGATGGGTTTCAGAATATTTGTGAATTTATAGGGTAAAGAGGGGGTGCGGGAGGCCACAGAGGTGGGCACAACCCACCTGGGCGCGCCCTGGTGGGTTGTGCCCCCCTCGAGGCACCCCCCCAGGTGCAGCTCAGGCCCATTGGGTTCCTTCTGGTCCATAAAAAATCTCCAAAAAGTTACGCGGTGTTTGGACTCCGTTTGATATTGATTTCCTGCCATGTAAAAAACAAGCAAAAAACAACAACTAGCACTAGGCACTGGGTCAATAGGTTAGTCCCAAAAAATGATATAAAGTTGCTATAAAATGATTGTAAAATATCCAAGAATGATAATATATTAGCATGAATACTTCATAAATTATAGATACGTTGGAGACTTATCAGATAGCAACAGGAAATTGTTTGTCCTTCGATCAAGTTATTCGGGAAGGACGGGTTATTTCCTCGGATCGAATCATGTCCAATGGCCATGGGAATTTTATCTACCCTTCTATTTTTCAAGATAATCAGATTTTTTGGCAAAAAAGTGGGTCAATAATGATTAGTTTTTGCCAATGTATTAAGACACTTGGCCTGATTTTGAAATTGTTGAGAGTTTTGGGTATCCGTGTTACGTCTCCAACGTATCTATAATTTTTTATTATTCCATGTTGTTTATTATCAATCTTGGATGTTTTATAATCATTATATAGTCATTTTATATCATTTTTTGGTTCTAACCTATTGACATAGTGCCAAGTGCCAGTTGTTGTTTTCTGCATGTTTTTTACATCGCCGGAAATCAATATCAGATGGAGTCCAAATGCCACGCCAATTTATGATGATATTTTATAGACCAGAAGGAAGAAGTTGGGCCCTGGTTGCACCTGGGGGAGTCCCGAGGAGGGGAGAACCCACTAGGGCGCGCCAAGAGGCCCAGGCGCGCCCTGGTGGGTTGTGCCCACCTCGGGTGCCCCCTGGACCGACTCTTTGCTCTATAAATACCCCAATATTCCAGAAACCCTAGGGGAGTCGACGAAATATTCATCTAGCCATCGCAGAGTCCAGAACCACGAGATCCAATCTAGACACCATGACGGAGGGGTTCACCACTTCCATTGGTGCCTCTCCGATAATGCATGAGTAGTTCTTTGTAGACCTTTGGGTCCGTAGTTAGTAGCTAGATGGCTTCCTCTCTCTCTCTCTCTCTCTCTCTCTCTCTTGATTATCAATACAATGGTCTCTTGGAGATCCATATGATGTAAGTCTTTTGGCGGTGCGTTTGTTGGGATCTGATGAACTACGAGTTTATGATCAGTTATATCTTTTTATATCCATGAAAGTTATTTGAGTTCTTTGATCTCTTATATGTGTGATCTCTTATAGCCTCGTATTTCTTCTCCGATATTTGGTTTACGTTTGGCCAACTTGATCTATTTATCTTGCAATGGGAAGAGGTGCCCGATAGTGGGTTCGATCTTAGAGTGCTTGATCCTAGTGACATAAAGGGAACCGACACGTATGTATCGTTGCTACTAAGGATAAAAAGATGGGATCCATATCTGCCGCAATAGATAAACGGATCTTGTCTACATCATGTCATAATTCTTATTGCATTACTCTGTTTTTCCATGAACTTAATACACTAGATGCATGCTGGATAGCGGTTGATGTGTGGAGTAATAGTAGTAGATGCAAGCAGGAGTCGGTCTACTAATCTTGGACGTGATGCCTATGTAATGATCATTGCCTGGATATCGTCATGATTATTTGAAGTTCTATTAATTGCCCAACAGTAATTTGTTCACCCACCATTTGCTATCTTTTTCGAGAGAAGCCACTAGTGAAACCTACGGCCCCCAGGTCTTCTTTCTCATATATTTGCCTTGCGATCTACTTTTTCCTTGCATTTCTTTTCAGATCTATTAAACCAAAAAATACAAAAATACCTTGCTGCAATTTATTTGTTCTGCAATATATTTATCCCATCTACAAATTTACCTCACGTCCTTTGCCTATCTTGAGGCGCCGTACCCCGAAAGGGATTGACAACCCCTTTAACACGTCGGGTTGCGAGGTGTTGTTATTTGTGTGCAGGGGTTGTTTATGTTCTGTTGCTTGGTTCTCCTACTGGTTCAATAACCTTGATTTCATATCTAAGGGAAATACCTGCCGCCGTTGTGCTGCATCATCCCTTCCTCTTTGGGGAAATACCGACGTAGCTTCAAGCGACATCAAAAGGAATTTTTGGCACCGTTGTCGGGGAGGATCAAGTCAAGATAGTCTCCCGGCCACGTGCCATTGGCGCAGTTGTTGGGTTGGATCTTCAACATAACTAGGTTCCTAATCACAAATCTCATCTCCTTGCAATTTACATTATTTGCCTATCGTTTTCCTCTCCCCCACTTCACAAAAATTTGCTGTTTTATTCGCCTCTCTTTTTCCGTTCGTCCTTTTCTTGCCGGATCTATTTTTGAGTACAATCTTGTTGTATGGTCATCATGACTCAAGAGAACACTATGTGACTTCTCAAATACCAACAACAATGATTTTATTGGCACTCCTCTTGCTCCTCCCGCCACTAGTGCGGAGACGTGTGATATTAATTCTGTTTTGCTGAATCTTGTTATGAAAGACCAATTTTCGGGTACTCCTAATGAGGATGTCGTGTCCCATCTTAATACCTTCGTTGAATTATGTGATATGCAAAAGAAAAAAGATGTGGACAATGATGTGGTCAAGATGAAATTATTTCCGTTTTCTTTGCGTGATTCTGCAAAAGTTTGGTTCTCTTCTTTGCCTCGCAATAGTATTGATTCTTGGAATAAGTGCAAAGAAGCTTTTATCATTAAGTATTTTCCTCCCACAAAAATTATTTCCCTTAGAACACAGATCATGAATTTCAACCAACTTGACCATGAGCATGTTGCACAATCTTGGGAAAGGATGAAAATGATGCTAAGGAATTGCCCAACTCATGGGTTAAATCTTTGGATGATCATACAAAAAATTTATGCGGGGTTGAATTTTGTTTCTCGTAATCTTTTAGATTCCGCTGCAGGTGGTACTTTTATGGAAATTACCTTGGGTGAAGCCACCAAATTGCTTGATAATATGATGGCAAATTATTCACAATGGCATACCGAAAGGGCTCCTAGTAGTAAAAAAGTTAATTCGGTTGAAGAAATTTCTTCTTTGAGTGAAAAAGTCGATGCTCTTATGAAATTGGTTGCTAGTAAAAGTGCTCCTATTGATTTTAATGATATGCCTTTGTCTACTTTGATTGAGCAAAATAGTGATGCCATAGATGTGAATTTTATTTCTCACAATAATTTCAACAACAATGCTTAGAGGTAATTTTAATCCTAGGCCCTTTCCTAGTAATTCCTCTAATAATTATGGTAATTCCTATGGAAATCAATCTTACAATAATAATAGGAATACCTCTGATCTTGAGAGCAATATTAAAGAATTTATCAACACACAAAAGGTTTTCAACACTTCCATAGAAGAAAAGTTGAATAAGATTGATGATTTGTCTAGAAGTGTTGATAGGATTGCTCATGATGTGGAAAATCTCAAGATGAATTTTTTTGTGCCTAAAGTAGATGAATCAATTAAAGCTCTTTATGTTTCTATGGATGAAAGTAAAAAAAGAACCGCTATGCTTAGAGCTAAAAGAGATTTTTTAGAAAAAAGTGTTTTCTAGTGATTACTTTCGCAAAAGTGATGAATATCTTAAAATGATTGGTGTTTCTTCTATTGGTTCCTTGTTTAGTAAAATTAAGATTGATGAAAAAGGGACTGGAGAAGATTCAACTTTAGGTAGAAGGCGTCCCGATATTTCGGAGGGTGAAATCTTGTTGAGAAAATTGATAAAAGTGGGTTTGAAGATGTCAAAACTTTAACTAGTGATGTGCCCACTCTTTTGGATTACAAATACTTTAATTATGATAGTTGCTCTTTGATTGATTGTATTTCTTTGTTGAAATCCATGATAAATTCACCCCATGCCTATGAACAAAATAAAGCTTTTACTAAACATATTGTTGATGCCATGATGAAAGCTTTTGAAGAAAAAATGGAATTAGAAGTTTCAATTCCTAGAAAATTGCATGATGAATGGGAACCTACTATCAAAGTCAAAATTAAAAATTATGAGTGTTTTGCTTTGTGTGACTTGGGTGCTAGTGTTTCTACAATTCCGAAATATTTATGTGATGTGCTTGGCCTTACCAATCTTGAAGAATGTTCTTTGAATCTACACTTGGTGGATTCTACTATTAAAAAGCCTATGGGAAGAATTAATGATGTTCTTATTCTTGCAAATAGAAACTATGTGCCCATAGATTTTATTGTTCTTGATATTGATTGCAATCTGTATTGTCCAATTATTCTTGGTAGACCATTTTACGCACTATCGATGCAGTGATTGATATGAAAGAAGGCAAAATTAAGTTACAATTTCCTTTGAGGAAGGGTATGGAACACTTTCCTAGAACAAGAATTAGGCCACCATATGAATCAATCATGAGGGCATCCTATGGATCTAGAACCAAAGATGACAAAACTTAGATCCTTGCTTTATGCCTAGCTAAGGGCGTAAAACTTTAGCGCTTGTTCGGAGGCAACCCAGTGAATAAAATTTATTTTTGCTTTTTGATTTATGTTCTTGAGTGTTAGCACAATTATTCTACTATTATGATTGTGTTTTTTGTGTTTTAGTTAGAGTCTGTGCCAAGTAAGCCTTTAGGATCTTCTCGGGTGATGCTTGTTTGATCTTGCTGAAAAAGACAGAAACATTGCGCTCACGAAAATAATTATCATAAATCACAGAAAAGATATTATTCCCTAATTATTTTTGCAGAAGATTAATATACAAATTATCCTGGTCTTCCTAATTTTGTAGAATTTTTGGAGTTACATAAGTATTCGAAAGTTCCAGATTACTACAGACTGTTCTGTTTTGACAGATTCTGTTTTCTTTGTGTTGAGCTTTTGCCATAGAAAAGTTGGAATACAGTAGATATAATACAAAAACAAAATAAGAATTAGTTTGACACAACACTTATAGTAGTGGTTTGCTTTCTTTTACTAACGGATCTCACAAGGGTTTTGTTGAGTTTTTTGGGATTGAAGTTTTCAAGTTTTGGGTTATCTTACGATGGATGAAAGAAGGATAGAAGAGCCTAAGATTGGGAATGCCACGGAATCCCAAGATATTATCCAAGAATGAGCAACCAACTAAGCTTGGGGATGCCCCCGAGTGGCATCCCCTCTTTCTTCTAACGACCATCGGTATTTTACGCGAGACTATATTTTTATTCGTCACATGATATGTGTTTTGCTTGGAGCATCTTGTATGATATGTGTCTTTGCTTGTTTTATTTTGTGTTTTAAGTCGTCAATCCTTGCTGGACACACCTATTTGAGAGAGCCAAAATTATTCCATGACTTGTTAGAATTGGTCTCTATGCTTCACTTAAATTTTTATGAGCAATGGACTTGCTCTAGTGCTTCACTTATATCTTTTTGAGCATGGTGTGCTTAGTATTTTTGAAGAAATGCTATCTTGCTTCACTTAGATTTATTTGAGAGTTAGTAAAAATTTGAATAAATTCTCTCTTGCTTCACTTAAATTATTTTTGAGAGAAAGAAAATATGTTATGCTCATGATCTTCACTTATATTTGTTTGAGCTTATGAAAAGCAACACATGAAAATTAGTCCCAAAGTGATAGATATCCAAGAAGGATAAAGAAAGAAAAAATATGCCGTGAATATCATTGGACAAAATAAACTTGATTCTTAGTAATAGTTTTGAGATATGATGATGTGATATGTGAGTTATGTTGGTGAGTAATTGTGCTCTAGTAAGAATATTGGTGTTAAGGTTTGTGATTCCCTATGCATGCATGAAAGTCAATAATCATGCAATGAAAATTATATCCTACTTGTGGTGCATTATTCGGTGTTAATTACGCTTAATACTTGCTTATGAGATTATTCGTTTCTTGGTTGGTCGCTTCTCAATATTTTTGCTAGCCTTTATTTTGCACCAAGTATGACCTCTACTTGTGCATCCAAAATCCTTTAAACCAGTTTTGCCACATGAGTCCACTATATCTACCTATATGCGGTATTCTTTTGTTGTTCTAAGCAAATTTGCATGTGCCATCTCTAATTTTCAAAATGAACTTCTCTTTTGTGTGTTTGTTTCGCTCGCAGAACGGTGACGGGTAGCTAATATTTTCCATGCTAGATGTGTTATTCTCACGATGAGTGTTTATTCACTTGTCATTGCACGAGAGTAAGGCAAAGGTTTTAGGGATGCCCAGTCCCGAAATGCAAAAATGAATTTACTTTATGTTGTCAAATAATAAATTCCTTGGAAAGTGTTGGTATGGAGGGCACCCGTGGATACGGCTAGCCATGGAAAGTGAAAGTTATGGTGGAAAAAGGAATAAACTTTGTTTTCTGTTTGGGAACCGCCTATGATATATCTAGCATGGAAAGTGCTGGGATGCTCCAAGTCGTTTTCGTTGGTGGGATGGATACACCTCCCAAAATGTTTTATCTCTAATTTTTCTCTTTGAACTCTGGCACCTCTACAAATCACTACTTCCCTCCGCGAAGGGCCTTTCTTTTACTTTATGCAATTTTTATTTATTTTTTGAGTCTCCATCCTCCCTTATAAAAGCACCAACTAGGGGACAATATGATCGTACTTAAGTATTGGGTGTAGCTAATATTCGAGTGTGTTTCATGAATGGATCAATGTTTGAGCATGATGGCCTAGGGATAACTTGTTTTAGCATTGATATTTTGAAAGACATGGTTGCTTGTTGATATGCTTGAGTATCTAAATTATTATGTCAAAACTAGACTATTGCTTTGAATCACATAAAAGCCCAAATGCCCATGCTATAAAGAAAAGAAAATGATATGACATGATAAACAACACTCCACATCAAAAATTCTGTTTTTATCACTTACCTACTCGAGGATGAGCAGGAGTTAAACTTGGGGATGCTGATACGTCTCCAACATATCTATAATTTTTGATTATTCCATGTTGTTTTATTATCAATCTTGGATGTTTTATAATCATTATATAGTCATTTTATATCATTTTTTGGTACTAACCTATTGACATAGTGCCAAATGCCAGTTGATGTTTTCTGCATGTTTTTTACATCGCAGGAAATCAATATCAGACGGAGTCCAAATGCCACACCAATTTACGATGATTTTTATGGACCAGAAGGAAGAAGTTGGGCCCTGGTTGCACCTGGGAGGAGTTCCGAGGAGGGGACAACCCACCAGGGCGCGCCAGGAGGCCCAGGCGCGCCCTGGTGGGTTGTGCCCACCTCGGGCGCCCCCTGGACCGACTCTTTGCTCTATAAATACCCCAATATTCCAGAAACCCTAGGGGAGTCGACAAACTATTCATCCAGCCGCCGCAGAGTCCAGAACCACGAGATCCAATCTAGACACCACCACGGAGGGGTTCACCACTTCCATTGGTGCCTCTCCGATGAAGCGTGAGTAGTTCTTTGTAGACCTTCGGGTCCGTAGTTAGTAGCTAGATGGCTTCCTCTCTCTCTCTCTCTCGATTATCAATACAATGGTCTCTTGGAGATCCATATGATGTAAGTCTTTTGGCAGTGCGTTTGTTGGGATCTGATGAACTTTGAGTTTATGATCAGTTATATCTTTTTATATCCATGAAAGTTATTTGAGTTCTTTGATCTCTTATATGTGTGATCTCTTATAGCCTCGTATTTCTTCTCCTATATTGGGGGTTTTGTTTGACCAACTTGATTTATTTAACTTGCAATGGGAAGAGGTGCCCGGTAGTGGGTTCGATCTTACAGTGCTTGATCCCAGTGACAGAAAGGGAACCGACACGTATGTATTGTTGCTACTAAGGATAAAAAGATGGGATCCATATCTGCTGTAATAGATAAACGAATCTTGTCTACATCATGTCATCGTTCTTATTGCATTACTCCATTTTCCCATGAACTTAATACACTAGATGCATGCTGGATAGCGGTCGATGTTTGGAGTAATAGTAGTAGATGCAGGCAGGAGTCAGTCTACTAATCTTGGACGTGATGCCTATGTAATGATCATTGCCTAGATATCGTCATGATTATTTGAAGTTCTATTAATTGCCCAACAATAATTTGTTCACCCACCGTTTGCTATCTTTTTCGAGAGAAGCCACTAGTGAAACCTACGGCCCCCGGGTCTTCTTTTTCATATATTTGCCTTGCGATCTACTTTTTCCTTGCGTTTATTTTCATATATATTAAAGCAAAAAATACAAAAATACCTTGCTGCAATTTATTTGTTCTGTGATCTATTTATCCCATCTATAAATTTACCTCACGTCCTTTGCCTTCTTGAGGCGCCGCACCCCAAAAGGGATTGACAACCCCTTTAACACGTCGGGTTGTGAGGTGTTGTATTTGTGTGCAGGGGTTGTTTATGTTGTGTTGCTTGGTCCTCCTACTGGTTCGATAACCTTGGTTTCATATGTGAGGGAAATACCTATCGCCGTTGTGCTGCATCATACCTTCCTCTTTGGGGAAATACCGACGTAGCTTCAAGCGACATCAGTCCGACTCACCCGTTCTTGCGCAGTCGGCCAGTCGGAAGAGACCGCTACCTGATCAATGCATCATCCATGAGATATCCTATGTGCTCGGAGGCTATGTTATTTGTTGTCCCACCTTGAGGGATGCTCCTCGTTGTCGATGTGTCATCCCTGCTGATCCAATTCTCAGTTGATAGGAGCGCTTGGTTCCAATCCGGAGCGCGTGATGGGGTCTTTGACATGCCGGTTCGGTCTCAGGTTGTAGTGAGCATGCGTGTTACGGAGGTGACGCAAGTTGATGCATCACCATTATATTTGGAGGAATTTTACAGCAAGGTTACTTGTCCGCCCCCCCCCCCTAAGCTTGAGACCCGACACCTTTAAACGGGGAGAAGGATGATGGGCGATGAAGCGGGCGTCTACAAAATAAGAAAAATGCATGCAACATCTCAATGGCCAAGCACGCAGAGTATAGGTTGTTGGGGGGATTTTGGTGAGCTGCCAGACGTGAGCAACACGGTGGGCGCTGAGCAAAAGATGACAGCATACCTAGACATCTACAAAAAGTCGCTTTTCACAGTAAGTGATCGCGGCGTTGAGCACTTCGGCGGCATTGCCGAGAAGTCGAAGATGAACCTTACAGGACATTTCCAGCATGATATGTTAGCCAGTGATGCTCTCACGTTGAGGCAGAGGCGTCATTCAATATGGATGAGTTCTCTTCAGCAAGCAGTGGTCAATATTGTTGCACTTGAGCCTCACCTAATTCCTTTGGGCCTTGGTACTTGGTGTCTGGGTCCCTTGATGTTGCATTTTTCTTTGTCCCTATCCCCAACTCTATTGTCTTT
>NC_057807.1:316184138-316193044 GCF_018294505.1 Triticum aestivum | reverse complement strand
GGGGGGGGGGTATTTTGGGGGGTTTTCACTTAGTTTCCCTCATTAGGTTTTGGGTATGGTTTTCCTTGTAAACTGGATCATCTGTCTTCCTAATGAAATGCAGGAACCTCCTGCCCTCGCGACAAGGTTTCTCAAAAAAATGGTAGCTAGGGCAGTTGACATGGTAAATAAAGATTCGAAACAACTAGCCCCTGCTTTATACAAGCTATAAGCATCGCAAAAGCGAACACATAAGCCAGCAGTCAAATGACAAAGAGCAAACATAGCGACCAGCCTAGCAATTCCATGAATTTAGCAGTCAAATTGTATAATCAAGGGAGGGTAGTTAGAGTCTGGCAAGCACAACTATCTGTCCTCTCTGCTAACACTGATAATAGTATTAAATTAGCTCTAGCTCTCTTTGAAGCAACCGAGGAACTCGGAGATCTCTAAGTGGTGGCTAGCACCTCAAGAAGCTAATAAGTGGCAAGCTTAAGGTTGCGTTTGAGTTTGGCAATGCGGTGGGTTATTGAGTTCTAATTTTCTGAGTCATAACATGTTCTGGTTGAGTTTAGATTATGGAACAATGTTTAACAATTTCTTTGGTATCATTCATGGTCCTCTCTAAGGTACAAATTTGCAATTATATTAGAATTCTCAGAAAGATCCCTCTTAATGTACATGCTGAGATGGGTTTTTTAATTAATTGAAATATCACCTTCATCAAATTCATATAAAGAATTAATTCTAATGACAAGACCCCAAGTATTAGTTAGAAGAGCGTCATCCATTGGAGGTCCTCGAATTCATATGAATAATTAACTCTAATTACATGACCAAATGTATTAGTTAGAAGAGTGTAACCCATTGGAGGCAATTTCTTTACTTGGCAGTTGAAATATTATTATTTTTCTTGCATAGATCTCTTAGTTTCTTAAACATCTTCTCTACTCAGTGTAAGCACACTTCTTTTCTTGGGAGTAGGTGTTGATAATAGCTCATTTGAGTTCCAATCATCATAACTTTTATAGGTGCTATCCAAAAGTTACTTAGCTTCATTCATTGTAACTTTTCCTGCATAACTATGGGCCTGTTCTGCAACGCTCCAGCTCTCAGCTTCGTCAACTCCACGCATGAAGCTGAGCCGAACACTCTAGCTTTACGGAGTTAAAATCTGAGAAGCTGGCGGGCGTCTACGTGCAAAAACTGTGGAGTTTCAGAAGCTAGCATTTGCCAGCTCTCAGAAAACGGAGAAGATAGAGTTGGGTGAAATTACGAAGCAATGCCACCGCCAAGTGAACGATCGAACCGGTACGAGGGAAACATGACGAGCGAACATAACGATTCACCAGTCAACCTGCCACATGGGCTGAAAATAACGTCCACACCCACCAATCCGACCAGGCCCATGCCTCTTTCACAGCCACTTGGGCTCTCAGCCCACTCCAAAACGCTAACTTCAGAAGCTGATGCTGCCGAACGATTTCCAGATCGCCACCTGAAGCGAGAAGCCACTCGAGAAGCCAGATTTGAGAAGTTTTGCAGAAGCTGGGGCGTTGCAGAACAGGCCCTATCTAGTTGCATTCTAGATACTGAGGTTAGACCATTACAAATATGTCAAGCAAAATGTGATCTTTAATCCCATGAAGTGGATTCTTTCTTTGCAATCCACAAAACCTCTTCCAAGTTTTGAGGTAAAGCCTCACTCTTGTTTGAAAAAATATATATGAATATCTCTAACTATAATATGGATATATAATCCCATTTCCCCACCCGTTTTTCTTATTTTAGCGTTCATTTGACCCACTTTTGCTTATTCTAGGCTAGTTTTTCACAACAGTTTATAAATAATTACAACAAAATTCAGCAACTGCAAGCTGAGCCTGAATCTCTTCTTAACTAGCAAAGAATTTATTGAAAAAGCAAATGAGACACTATCAAATGGGCAAGTTTGGCGATGAAGGAACAAAATTCTTTCATGCCGATGCCACCATCATGTATAGAGAAAAACTTGTCACAAGTTTGCATGATGGAAGTGTAGTCACGTACTCCCTCCATTCCCTTATACAAGGCCACTATGAAAAATACATTTTGCATCTATACAAGTCCACTAACAATAATCGAGGCAAAAATTAATAATGTTTTATCGTACTAGCAACTTGTTTAATAGTTTCATGCATGCAGTCATAATGACACTGTGCTACTTCCTTCTCATTCCTTTCTTGTATGCATACAGACGTATTAATGATCCCGGTTAACAAAAAGAAAAGTTGGTTTACAAAGCAGTCATTAAATTTTACCTTGGTACCTGTAATTATTTCGGCTCAGTGGGTAGTCTAACACTGTGAGCCGAAATCTTTTGCAAACCTCCATAAATATAATTAGAAAGATTTCGGCTCATACTAGGTTGCAAAAAGTAATGTTAGATGGCTTTATCAAGACAATAATCATTCAAGACTGCTTTGCCGGGGCTTTTAAGTACTCCCTCCGTTCCAAAATAGATGACTCGACGTTGTACTAACTTTACTACGTGTAAAGTTAGTACAACGTCGAGTCATCTATTTTGGAACGGAGGGAGTAATAAGTATCTCCACTTGCCTTCCTCGAACTATGCTCATACTCAAAACAAAAGGAAGAATTAATGTCCAAGGCTAAAGCTCTGACAGTGTTGCGCCGTCTTTTTCAGCTCTCACTTTCAGTGCAAGCCTGTGAGTTGCTTGATCTTTAGCAGCTGACACAAAATATCTTAGAAACTGGGGAAAAAAAGGATTGTTCATATCTTGTCTTCAGCTAAGGCCTGCACGTCTCTAACAAGACATACTGAAGTTCATATCTTTTTTGGGTGACTATGGAAATCATCCTGTCAACGTAAGCATGATGGTTTCTTTTGTTCGATGCCGAAGGATCGCCTAAACACCAGGGAATTCCGTACTTATTTAAGTCCGAACAAGGATCTCCTTTGGCAATCATCAAACGAATGTTGCGATCTCTTGCGACAATATTGGGCCATGAAGAGTAGTGATTCCATCCCATGAGTGTCCCTTCCATATATTGCAACATGTCAAGGGTCAATTGGTTTCACCAAAAAAAAGAAGAGTCAATTGGCAGTCCCGTCCTTTTTCTTCAGTGAAAAATGTTATTCTCATGTGCTGGCTGGAGTATTTGGAAGTACCATTCCAGCAAGTTTAGTCAAGATTACCCACTTTTGCCTGCCCTTTCCACATGATTGTTAAGTGACTGTGTTCTGGATTTAGGGAATCAGTCTTTTACATCGTTGGTTAGAATTGCGGCCAACATGACGTCTAGAATGAGCACCAGAAGTTTCACTGGCTCCTATGAACTGGGCCTAGAATTTAAGAAATTGGAATAGGATTTTGGCTACCACAAGAATTTGATATCATAAATACCAAACTTAATAGTACTAGTGAGTTGTATATATAGAATTGAAAGGAAAGAACTGTCCCGTCAACACACCAAATTAGCGAACACTGGAATGAGATAACTTGGTTTACATGGCAAGAGATAATACGGGTCAACAGTAAATAGTGTGCCACAACAATGAGCATTGCACACGACCTGGAATGGAGCTGACCGTGCCAAAAATTATATCCGGGAAACAGACCTTCAATCAAACAACTAGATAGAAATAAACACTGGACTGGAGCAGCCTTTCCTGCCTCGTTCGTCAAATGTCTCCCACCCAAGATTATACACACACGGCCAAATATATGTGTAGCCAGACTCGCCTGCGACCACATACCGTCCAGCCAATCATTTGTACATTTCACCTCTTCATTCACTGGGGGCCTGCGGGTTTTCAGTTAGTGTTAAAACGAGTTCATGGGAAGAAACGTGAACACAGAGCATAGGAGCAGATAAAATAAATGGAAAATCGGCATAACAAAATTCCCGTAACAAATGATATTCTTCCAACATCATCCATCTTGGAACAGAATAAAGCAAATTATGTACAATCTCATAACAGTAGCAAGTTCATTCCAGGGAAATACTATCAATATGTCAATTTCAACACACGGTTCTCGTTTTCTTGTAAGCACAAAGAGGCAACACACAACCTGGGTGACAATGTTTTCAGGCGCTTAAGAATTTGTACAGTTGTATTAGTTGGCTTTGGAAATTACATTCTCGGCTCCCTAAACTGGAAATAATTTGCACAATCAGTTCTTTCTTCAGGAGTTTCCCGATGTAACATGCTGACAGACATGATCTGGTGATTCTATCAGTGATAGCACCACCCAGTTGGTCCTGACACCCAGGTCCATGCAGTGGCTCCAGCAGCCACGGCTCGCTTAGTACATGCATGAGTGAAGAAGCTAACCTTCTTGTATGTTGTTCCTCCCAGAAACTGCAAGTCCTAGAGGTGTTTGATCAAATGATGGAAGATGGTGTGGAAAGACAAATGAGAAGGCATAGTTTAAGTAACCATGTCTAGAACGCAGGAGAAGGCTACCTGCCCAAAACAGGGGGATGGGGTTATAGAACATAGCATTCGATTGACAAGAATATATATATTGTGGTGATTCTAGCAAACTAGCTCCAACAAGAGTGTGAAGCAAAATGTTTTGCTGAACCAGTTCAGCTGGACCAAAAAATCCCACCGTACAAACATCTTTGAGATTCAAGAAGTAATCCCAGATACACCAACCAATCCCTCTCCTTTTCCTCATTGTGACAATGTGCATGACATATGTTCTCAATACTAAAAGAATCATTCTAACAAATTCGTAGCATATTGGTCTACATTGATCCTGAATGTGCCAATTGTTTCCGTTGGTGCAGCTGAACTTAAGATCAGAAGAACTTGTTTTAGTGTTGAAACCACTATAAATCAGATTAGTTTACACACGGTTGATCTGCTGGCCAACTCTTCATGGGGCTAGTTGCCAACAGGTTCCCCCACCACCCTCAGATAGATGTCAACCTAGAATGCCAGTTCATGTTTTAATAAGATCATATGTGATCTATGTCTTGGCCAGACCCAGAAAAATCTAATGAATACAATTGCATGGATTAATCTCTTATGGTACATAATATGCAGTTAGTTATTGACTGCATCTATGCACAAGATTTAAGATATGTGTTGACCCATAAAATTTGAGATCACTTCAATTACCAAACTCAGCAAGTGATTAGCAAGTGTTAGTCGGATGGACGGAAGAACATAATACATTACAATATCAAACAAAGGATAAATTAATGACCTGATCACAATGCCATTTCAGCTTGCAGTGCAGCAAGCTCATCCTCCTCAGCCGACGCTTTCTGCGGAGCAGGGCGAGTTGGTTGCGCCTTGCCTGGCACGGTCGTCGTATGAATAGGAATAGTTACAACAGGCTCCAGTAGTTGGGATTCCAATTCTGCTCCCTCCAACTCTTCCAGCTCCGCTTCCAGTTCATCCTGTCAAATTTTCAGTGTGGTAGGTATTAAATGCATCAGAACAAGAATGAAATCTAAACCCCAAGATCATAAATCCTACTCCATCCGTTCCTAAATACAAGTCTTTCTAGAGATTTCAATATGGACTACATACAGATGTATATAAAGATATTTTAGAGTGTAGATTCACTCATTTTGCTCCGTATGTAGTCCACATTGGAATCTCTAAAAAGACTTATATTTAGGAACGGAGGGAGTAATTGGCTAGTGAGTTACCTCGTCAAAATCAGCAGAAGCTCCAAGAGGAGATGACAGAGCATCTTGTATTTGTTTCATGTTTTCTGTCTGTTCATTAATTTCATCCATAGTCTTGTCGACATCGTCGATATTTCTGTAGCACAAAGAAAAATGTTCATCTTGAGACCTCAATTCCATGAAACAATTAGTGGAGAAAATCCTAAATTAAAATGGATCAATACTCACGTTGCTTTTTGCATTGCTTTCATAGCTTTAGCTCCAGTCCTCAATGCATCAACAGTCTCTGTCGTAGCTTTAGCAGCTTCTAACATGATCATCTATATAACAAGATCAACATTGTGAAGATACATGGATGCAACAATCAGGAAAAAAACATAGTCAGAACTAGGAGGTAACCTGATCATGGATTCTCAACTGGAAATTCCCAAGCTGCTCAATTTGCTGCTCATAAAGTTTTTTCCTCTTCAATGATTGGATAGCCGCTGGTGAAAAACAGTGATTCAATTGACACACAGTATTTCTGCAGTTTTGTAATACTCTATTCTACATTACATAATAATGAAGGCCAGATAACATCCCAAGGTAATCACATTTTCTCAACTGAAGAAGAAAGAGTGGACAGAATCAAAATGAATAAGCTGTAATTAGCTACATGAAGAATCATCACTGCTTTAAGTAAAATGACGGTAAAGGCTGGCTGCCATAAAACACTAAACAAAACATGCACCTTATACACATTGGATCAAAATGCAGAAACATAGATATCATTGCAAAGTAGGACCATGGCATGTGTATAACAGAAGTTGATTACCATTTTACTTTGAGAAAAGCATACTGCCTCCAATCAACAGGAGGGGGGTGTGCTATGGTGATCAACCATACCTCTTTTATTCTTTGCTTTTGAGAACTCCTTGGCCCTCTCAAGCTCAGCACCTGCTTTTTTCTCTAACACTTTCTCTTTCTTCTCCAGCATATCAAGAGTCTAAATAAATACATAAAAAGAGTGAGAATTTTAAAATGTTTATATATAATAGGCATAAAAAGTGTCCAAAATCTATTGTAACGCTAGGATAGTTCACCACTAGATCAGCAAATAGAGGCCATCTTCCCTCCTTATAAGAGGCTAATAGCTTAACGTTTGCAACTTCAGAAGCAGACTATGAAAGAAAGGACAGGATTTTATTAATCATACAAAGTTTGCACACCAAATAAAGTTGGACGAAGCTGAAATCACAAGAGAATTCCTACACACTAAATTCCCCATATACCAAGACAGAAAATTAAAGAGATAGTTGATCAGAAACTGCCAATGCGATACAAAATGGCCGTCAGAATCTTAATCGTGCATTCAACAACTTAATTATACAGGCTAGCAAGATTAACGACCTCTTTAATTCAGGACGCGCTGATCCAGTCAACGTCAGCTGAGAAGCATGGCAGTTGCGAACAATTTGCATGGCAATTTATGTTTGCCAAGGACGGCAAGTTTAGTTGGAGAACATGGCAAATCTGCTTCAGTCTATTTTTTTTGGACAGAATTTGCTGTGTTTGCAAACTAAAGTTGCCATAAAAACATTCGATTTGCTACCCCCTCCCAGCGAACGTTCTCCAGTTAGCATTTCCTTTAATTTATCCGAAGTGTAGCCGGCATAATAAAAACAAAACGGTAGACTTGACGCCTCACCTCGTTTAACTTATCCAAAGTGGCCAACGCGCCGGCGTTGGCCTGCTCCTTGGGCTTCCCAAATAACCTGTTGAACATGGTGGCACCTCAAATATGGACTCGGAACCTGCAACACGGAAGCATAGTAAGAGGTATAATCATTCACCGGACAATTATGAGAAGAGAAGCTCGAAGAAATCTGGTGCGCAGCAGCGCGACTAGCAAACAAACACAAGCTCATGACTCACAATCTGGCATTAAGACGCAGCACTTAGATCACTAAAGTAGAGATCTAAAAGGTCTTATATTAGTTTACAGAGGGAGTCAATCCTAGATGGCAAATTCGCCACTAAAACCAGCGTACATAAATACATAACCCACGAGCTAGGAAATCGCTTGGGCGCAAAGTAATACAGTAGTATGTATTTCCTTACAAAGACGACGGCGATGAACTAGCAGTTGCGATTTGCGACTACAATCGTAATAGGCGCAGCTAAACCCAAAAGCATCAGCGAAAACCGAGCCAGGAAGTACCACGACCCGTACCCCGATCCGATGAGAAACCAGCCGCCTAGTCACGATGAACCGACGGAGAAAGAGAGATGGGCGCCGAACCAGGGGAGAGGGGGGTAGGGGCGCGGATCTGGCGAGAGCGGAGAGCGGGCGCTTACCGGATTCGGCGACGGAGGAGTCGAGATTGGGGTTGGCTGGCTGGCTGGCGTCTGGTGGGATTGGCTGCGGGGGTGGGTTGGGTTGGGATTCTGTTTAGGTTTCTGGTTGGGGAGACGAGGGGAAGAAGGAAGGAAAGGGAACGAGTCGAGTTGGAGGCCACGCGGACGGGGACAGCCGCGTGCCTGCGTACCCCACACGGTGAGCTGAAAGAGTAGGCTAAGCAAACGAAACGCACCCTCAATCAATTTCCCTGTTATATTAGAAAAAAAAAAACTCAAAGACTATACAGCAGACGTCAGGTTTTTAGAAAATTCAAGCGAACGTCGCTCCCGTCGTTGGATAAGACGCACGAATCTTGGTGTTGGAGGAATCGTCACATCACGTGTTTAAAGCGTTCACTCTAACAGACGTCCAGATAAACGTTTTAGCCTCACCCACTCGCCCACTCTCTCATTTCCTCCATAATCCGCCGCCATGGTGATTCCCTCAAGGAGAATAGCCGAGGTGGCGCTCGGCTACAAGCTCCTAGCTGGAGCGGCCTCTGGAGGAGAAGGCTAGTGGCGATCAAGCGCTTGCGCGTGAGGTATCTTCAACCCACTTCTGCAAGGTGTTCTTAGTAACAGAGTTGGATTAACTCACCATCCCTGATGCATTCCGTCAACATCTTGAAACCATCTCACGGTATATCGTTCTGAAGACGAGCAACAGATGCAATTGGCAGATCAGGCTCTAGGATGTCAATGGGAAGGTTGTCATGGATCAAGGGGGGGCAGGGTTTGCCATTTGCTCACCCGCTGAAGACCGGCCACTTCCAGAGGTCCTGACCTACGATGCTTTCAAGGTACTGTCTTCGATCGTTATTGCGCAGAGGTGCTCATGAAGTGTGGCCAGCATGAGCCCCCCCCCCCTCCCCGCCATGATTATTGAGTGAGGGCTT
>NC_057807.1:314483305-314491326 GCF_018294505.1 Triticum aestivum | reverse complement strand
GCCGCGCCTCGCCCCGCGCCGCCAAGCCCCGCCCTCGCTGGAGCCCCGCTCCGCCAAGGTAGCCGCGCCGCGCCACCACTCCCCCTCGGTTCGGTTTTCTAACAAAACCGTTCCGGTTTATTTTCGTTCGTCGTTTCGGTTTTTTTTTCGTTTTCTTCGGTTTAGATGTTTAGCGAGCGTTCGCCGGACCGTTCGTCTTAACGAACGTGATCACCGGTTAGCCTTGGTTAACAAACGTTCGTTCGTTTAACCGTTCGTCGTTTTTCTTTTTCGTCGGATTTATTCCGTGATTTTCTGATCGCGATTTCAGATCCGATCTCCGATCTAGTTTATCTTCTCGCTCGTTTATCGGAATCAGGTGATTCAAGCGCCTGTAGTTTCGTTTCAAAACCACCGTTCCGACTAATCAACTTAAACAAAGTTTTGCTACTGTAAAATTTGACCTAGTTTCAACTTGCTAGAACTGAGTTGTTTTCTTTCGCCGTTTGACTTTCTTTGCTTTGTTCGATTTGATTCTTTTGCAAACCAGGGTTCTTAAGTTGAACTTTCTGGTTAGATCTCTTATTTGAGTTTTTACCTGTGCATTAGATGAGTACTTATTGTATGCTTGTTGTTTGTCTGCGATAGATTACCTGGATTGCGCCGCCTGTTACTTCGAATCTCTAGGTTTCGCGGATCATCAGCAAGGCAAGTCACACTTTGATCATACCTTTTCTACCACCCAGTTTTATTGCATTAGATCAATCCTCAAAAAAAAAACTGCATGATTAGGATCTAATTAAATTGTGGGATGGGAAGTAGATGAGGTAGTACCTATTACCTGTTTTAGTTATGAAACCTTTGGGAGTTACTTCTACGTTTGCTTATTATGCCATGCTATGCTAGTAGACGTGGATTGGGTGAGTGATATCCATGACAGATGTGAGCTTTGTTAATTAATGGTTTATCTAAGGTGGCAACTTAAATACACATCTGGGTGGATTGAGGCACCTGGTTTCTATCAGGACTTGCCTGTTTTTTTGGGACCGCCACCTAGGCTCAAAGGGATCATAAGATAATTCATGCTAGTAACTTCCGTGTGCAGCCACAAGCCATTATGGGCTCTAGCATAGTTGACTAAGTCGTGCGAACTCTTATAGGGGTAGACTAGCAGATGTAGGGGTTGTAGGTGGTACGGTCTACTCCATCGTAAGGTGCTAGCGCTTCTGAAAGACTCTGTCTCGGTCATCCGTTTCTCAAACACCATGTAGTGCGAGAAACCAAACGGAGGCGATCGAGTCTTGTGGGGAAAAGTGCGCAAACCTCTGCAGAGTGTACAAACTAATCATGATTAGCCGTGTCCCCGGTTATGGACAACTTGAGTATCTAGTACTTGAATATCATGTGAATCTCATCATGTTACTTATAATTAATATTGTTGGGTTATTAATGATTACTTTTAATTGGGATTGAGAATGTTGTCAACCATTCTCAATGTTTAACAACCACCATGATAGTTAAATAAATTTATTCCTTTGTAGTAGGGAAAAACTGGCTTTACACAAAACTGTAACCATAGAGCCTTTCCACCAGCCCTATATGCATATGGTATAGGCTTATCATTCATTACTCTCTATGTGTTACTTTACCGGCATATTCCATGTGCTGGCCCGTTTTTGGGCTGCAACTTTCATGTTGCAGACTTTTCAGACGACAAGTAAGGTGCCATTTTAGGTCGTGGTTCTGTACTCAGTGATGCCGTTGGAGTTGATGGACTCACATATCTTCCAAGCCTTCCGCTGTTATCGATATTAGATGGCCTTAAGCCATATTTATTGTAATAAGCTCTCTTTGAGACAATGATGTAATAAGTGTGTGATTGCTACTCTGTTATAAATCCTTCGAAGTACTGTGTGGTGTCAGCATTACTGATCCAGGGATGACACCGGAGCACAGAGACTTGACCATCTGAGGTCGGGTCGCTACAGAGATGGTATCAGAGCACACGCTGACTGTAGGACACGACCACTAAGTTAAAGCCATAGATCACTATTCTCTTCTCATTTTCTAACTCCTCATCTTTTCTACTCTTCTAGGATGACGGACGCGAAGATCAAGTACGCTCAACCGGATGAAGGCACACCTTTTGGATTTCACTTGAAGGAAGTCACCAAGTACTTGAACATTGGACTACCAAGCTTCACCGGGACTTTCAATGCCACTCTGCCTGAAGAGGAGCGCTGGAAGATTCAAGCTCACGTTCTGGGAAGGACATTCGCGCCTATCACGAAGCCCATAGATAGTGTTTTCAGTGCACCAACCTGGAGTCTGGGAAAGAGCATGGCAGCTCATATCACCACGGGACGCATTGGAGAAGTTTATCAAGAAGACCTCAAGGACACTATCTACCAGATTTGCGGACGCCGAGATGAACAATGGGAGATAGTCAGCACCAAGAAGGATAGATCCATTGCAGCTTTCATCCAGGAGTTAAACCAGCACATTCGACGCCAAGAAAACCAGATGTGCAATGATATGATAGAGTTGAAGAATGCAAAGGCAAAGATCATCGAGCTAGAAGGAGAACTGAAGGCTACACGCAAGGACTACATGGACGAGATCGTAGCTCTAGCAAGGCACAATGGCGATCTTAAGCGGGAGATTGAAGAACTCAAGGGGAAATTAGCATTCAAGAATGAAGACAAGTACGTCGCATGTCCGAGCAACTACATCATCATCGACGACACCGATTCAGATCCAAGTGAACCCGACTTTGAAGACGAAGCTGGAGCAGACATCATGGAGTCTTCCACCGATTCAAATTTCTAGATGACCACCATATATTAGTAGTATTACCTCCATGTAAACATTATAGTTCAAGCACTTTTGCGATAGTTCTAGACCGTTGTATGCCCTTTCCTTGAATTGAATGAAGTGATTTTGTGTGCATTTGCTCATGTTCATTGGGGTAGTGTTTTCTCCTTAGACCTCACTCTATTCTAAATTCTCATCTTTTCTAAACCCTCAGATGCCTCCGAGACGTGAAAATGAATTCGTATTCCCGCCAGAGATCACTCAGTTGATTCAGCAGCAGAATTCCTTGATCCAAACATTGGTGCAGAACAACAACAACAACAACAACCCACCACCACCACCACCACCTGTTGATCATTTGACTCGTTTTCTTAGGCTAAATCCGTCGGTGTATTCCAGTAGCACCTAGCCGATTGTAGCAGATGATTGGCTTCGTAAGATAGGAAGGGAATTGACCACTGCAGGATGCATCGATGCGGAGAAAGTGAAGTTTGCCGCACATCAGCTTGAAGGACCCGCAGCAGCATGGTGGGAGAATTTCACAGCCACTTACCCTGTAGACACTGTCACATGGAATCAGTTTCAGCAAGCTTTCCGCACTGCCCATGTTTCAGCAGGAGCTATGGCCATGAAGAAGCGTGAGTTTCGCAACTTACGCCAAGGAGGAAGGACAGTTGGCCAGTATGTGGATGATTTTAGTAAGTTAGCACGTTATGCCCCAGATGACGTTGCTACAGACGCAGCTAAGCAAGAGAAGTTTCTAGAAGGACTGAATGATGAGCTAAGCATGCAGTTGATGGTAGCAAGTTTCAACAACTACCAGGAGTTGGTAGATTGTGCCATCATGATTGAAGGGAAGCAACGGTAGATTGAGAACCGCAAGAGGAAGTATGGACAGGGGAAGTGTAACTCTGGAGCCCAGCAGAAGCCCCGTTATACCCCTAAACCGGGAGTTCAGTTTCAGCATACCCATGGAGGAGGTAGCTCTCACAACCATAATGGCCACAAGAATGGTAATGGAGGAAGCAACGGCCAGAACCGTTCCACCCCATCAACCCCAGCCAAGAAAGACCTGAGTCATGTCCCCTATTTCAAGTGTTCGAAGACCGGACATTATGCCAATGAATGTCCCGAAGGCCAAGGTGGAAATGGAAGCTCTGGAAAGAAGCCGAACCCTTTCAACAGGGGACAGGTGAACCACATTGATGTGGAGGAGGTTGAAGCTCAGCCTGATGCAGTAATCGGTAAGTTTTTGGTTAAGTCATTTACTGCACTCGTTCTTTTCGATACTGGTGCATCGCATTCATAAATATCAAGGGGATTTGTGGATAAGTATAACCTGCCAACCCAAGCCCTTAGGACACCCATGTTAGTAACCTCGCCTGGAGCAGAATATATGGCTAGTCGATGGTGTGATCGGTTACCCCTAAGGATTGGTAGCTATGTGTTTCCCTCAGACCTAATAGTATTGGAATCTCAAGGATTGGATGTGATATTAGGCATGGATTGGTTGTCAAAGTATGAAGGGAACATTGAATGTGCCAGTAAGACAATTTTGCTCACAACGCCAGAAGGAAGAAGGATCAAGTATGTATCCCGGCATGCGCCAAACAGGACACAAGTAAATTCTTTATCAGGAGTTGTGCAGGAGGAAGTACTAGTGGTAAGGGATTTTCCTGACGTATTTCCAGAAGAATCGCCAGGCATGCCACCGGATAGAGACATTGAGTTCTTAATTGAGCTTTTGCCAGGTACAGGCCCAATATCGAAGAGACCATACCGGATGCCGGCAAAGGATTTGATAGAAATTAAGAAGCAGATTAAGGAGTTATTGGACAAAGGTTACATTCGCCCAAGTTCTTCGCCTTGGGGATCACCCGTACTTCTAGTGGAGAAGAAGGATGGATCATTAAGGATGGTTGTTGATTACCGTGGATTGAATGAAGTAACCATCAAGAACAAGTACCCTTTGCCAATGATAAATGATCTGTTTGATCGTTTGCAAGGAGCTAAAGTGTTTTCCAAGATCGATTTGCGATCAGGGTACCATCAGTTGAAGATTCGGGAGCAGGACATACCTAAGACAACATTCACCACAAGATATGGACTGTATGAGTATACCGTTTTGTCATTTGGACTGACTAACACACCTGCCTATTTCATGAACCTGATGAACAAAGTGTTTATGGAGTTTTTGGATAAGTTCGTCGTGGTTTTCATCGATGATATACTGGTATTCTCAAAGAATGAAGAAGAGCATAAGAAACATTTGCGACTGGTTTTGGAGAAAGTAAGGGAACATCAGTTATATGCCAAATTCAGCAAATGTGAGTTTTGGTTGAAGGAAGTAGGATTTCTTGGACATGTTATATCCGGAGAAGGAATAGCAGTCGACCCCACAAAGGTTGAGACCGTAACTGAATGGGAAGCACCAACGATAGTTGGAGAGATCCGGAGTTTTCTTGGACTCGCAGGATACTACCGGAGATTCATTGAGAATTTCTCAAAGATTGCAAAGCCTATGATGGAGTTGCTAAAGAAGGATACTAAGTTCAATTGGACTCAGGAGTGTGAGGCCAGTTTTCAGGATTTGAAGAAATGATTGGTTTCCTCACCAGTATTGATTCTGCCAGATCAAAACAAGGATTATGAGGTGTATTGCGACGCTTCACGTCGAGGACTTGGAGCAGTGCTTATGCAGGAAGGAAGAGTTGTTTCGTATGCCTCACGACAACTGAAACCTCATGAATTAAATTATGCTACGCACGATTTGGAGTTAGCAGCCGTAGTGCATGCATCGAAGACATGGAGACATTTCCTTATTGGAAATCATTGTGAGGTGTACACGGATCACAAGAGTTTGAAGTACATTTTCACGCAGAAGGAGTTGAACCTCAGACAAAGGAGATGGTTGGAGCTCATCAAGGATTATGATATGAGATTGCATTACCATCCAGGAAAGGCTAATGTAGTAGCTGACACATTGAGCCGTAAGAGCCATGCCAATACACTAATGACGGGAGAAATACCAAAGGAGTTAGCAGAAGATCTTCGTGAGCTATGTTTGGAAATAGTTCCGAGAGGCCAGCATTGGAGATTCAATCTACCTTGATGGATAAAATTAGAGAGGCTCAGAAAACAGACAAGGAGATAGCAGATATAAAGAAGAAACTGAGCGAAGGAAAAGCAAAGGGATTTCGTGAGGATGAGCACGATACCCTATGGTTTGAGGACCGTGTTTATGTGCCAAATGACCCGGAGATCAGGAAGTTGATTCTGCAAGAGGTAAAGATTCACCTTATTCTATTCACCCAGGAAATACCAAGATGTATATGGATTTGAAGGAAACATTCTGGTGGACCGGAATGAAGAAGGATATTGCAGCATATGTAGCAGTTTGTGATGTGTGTCATAGAGTGAAGGCAGAACATCAGAAGCCAGCCGGATTGTCACAACCATTGCCGATACCCGAATGGAAGTGGGATAAGATAGGCATGGATTTTATCACAGGACTACCCAGGACGAAGGCCGGCTATGACTCGATATGGGTAGTAGTTGATCGTTTGACGAAGGTAGCACATTTCATCCCAGTTAAGACCACTTACACTAGTGCTAAGTTGGCAAAGATATACACGACTAGGATCATTTGTTTGCATGGAGTTCCGAAGAGTATCGTATCAGATAGAGGAACCCAATTTACCTCAAAGTTTTGGAATCAGTTGCATGAAACCTTGGGAACGAGGCTAGAATTCAGTACAACTTTTCATCCGCAGACAGATGGACAGACTGAGAGAGTCAATCAGATTTTGGAAGATATGCTGAGAGCTTGTGCACTAGACTATGGGTCTAGTTGGGACGATAACTTGCCGTATGCGGAGTTTTCTTATAACAACAGTTACCAAACTAGTTTGAAGATGGCACCTTTCGAAGCTTTATACGGAAGGAGGTGCAGGACACCGTTGTCATGGGACGAAGTTGGAGACCGTCAGTTGTTTGGACCTGATTTGATTAAGGAGTCTGAACAGAAAGCTAAGTTGATTCGCGATAGGCTCAAGGTAGCCCAGTCCAGGCAGAAGAGCTACGCAGATTCTAAACGCAAGGAGACAGTCTACGAAACCGGAGATAGAGTTTACCTTTGAGTATCCCCACTTCGAGGATTTAAGCGCTTTGGAGTCAAGGGAAAATTAGCACCGCGTTTTGTTGGACCGTATAAGATCTTGCAACGTATGGGAGAAGTCGCTTATAAGTTGGAATTACCAGAGGGATTGTCAGGAGTTCATGATGTATTCCATGTTTCTCAGCTGAAGAAATGTCACGCCGAGATGGCGGAGGTACCGCTAAGAGATACCATGCCACTTGAAGCGATTCAGTCGAAGGATGACCTAACATATGAAGAGAAACCAGTCAAGATTCTCGAGTACGTCAGCAGGGTTACCCGCAGCAAGGTTATCAAGTTTTGCAAAGTTTAGTGGAACCACCACTCAGAGGATGAAGCCACCTGGGAGAGAGAAGAAGATTTGCTCAAGGACCACCCTCACCTATTTTCTAGCCAACCCGAATCTCGAGGGCGAGATTCATCTTAAGGGGGGTAGGTTTGTAACATCCCAAATTTTCGATTTGGAATGTTATACATTAGATCATCATGCATATCATATTTTCTTGCATTTTGGTCGATCCTAGAAATTTCACGCAACTCAAGGACCCTCGGAGAGAGTTGGAGATTTCGTTATTTTCATATTTGAGTTTTCTCAAATTTTGAAAAGAGGATCATTTGATTTTATTTATTTTATCTTCAATTATTTTTCTGATATCAAAAAAATGAGAGGGAATAATATGACTTTTCCAAAATTTAGGAAAAATGAAGATTTAATAAATAAAACAAACTTTGGATTTTCCGGAGTTTATTTGCATTTTATTTGCATTAGGGAAAAATGCGTATTTTAAAAATTGCATCTAGGCCCCGAGTAAAAGTTCATTTTGTTGGACTCATTCTTAGGAGTCGGGGAAAATTTACTTTGTAAATTTCGGAGTTCGTTTAGGTTTATTTTTTTTTCGTTTTTTCCGCTCGCGAAATTATTTATTTTTTTTTTAAAAAATTTGCGCAGCGCCCTACTGGGCCAAGGGCCCAGCCGAGCCGGCCCGCACCGCAGCCCCTCCCACGCGCGCGCACGCGCGCAGCCGCGCCGCCGCCGCCGGCCGAGTCCGAGGAGGACTCCTCCTCCTCCCCT